>NC_084528.1:15242359-15542359 GCF_024500275.1 Phycodurus eques | reverse complement strand
CACATCCACGATGATGCACTGTAAACTACATAAGCCACTTAAGAAAATCAATTAAAAAAAAAATAATTCTACCAATCACCCAGCACTTCCTCCTTCCCCTGAAGTTGTAAGAAGATCTAATACATTTCAGACTGGAGCGGTGTTTTCCTTAAAGAAAATGACATTTTATTCAAATGCAAACCAACGTTCTTTGGATGAAATGAAATGAATGCATAAAAGAAAAAAAAAACGGAAAATAGCTGTCATAAAATTCGAACTTAAAAGAAAACATTACAGCTTTTTGTTTTGTTTCAAAGGAGCAGTCAGGCGGCAGCTCACAGCAGTCTTCCTCTACACTCGGTGGAGCCGCAGCAGCACAGCAGCACTTTACCCTCCACGCTGCCCACCTCATAGTTGTAGTCCCATGTAAGCTCCGTGCCGGCCCGGATGCGCCTGCACCATTACAAGAACACGAGGTGATGATGAGCGTGTAATAAAAAAAACAGCTTCCAAATAAATGCAGAACTAATGTCACATCATTACAACCCTTGAGCACGACAGTTTGCCCACAACCGTTGAGTGTCAAACTTACTTGCTGGCAAAAAAAGCCACCCACGGGAACCTCAAGTCATGCGTGTCCACAAAGACGTTTTGGACAAAGAGATTGGGACTGCAACTGTGCTGTAACACAAAAGAGAGGATAGACATTGTTAGTGAGCACACATTCATGAAGAAGCAAAACAATTTGCAGAGCACACTTACGTTGAGGTAGCGGCCGAGGTTTCCCTCCAGCTTTGCGTCAATGATGTAACACGACTCTTCGCCGTCAAAGAATTGTCGGGTGTTTCTGGGACCACTCTCCCCGCCCATGCCCGTCTGTCCCTGCTGCCCCGACTTCCCTCCCAGCCCGCCCTGGGACGCCCCGCCTCCAGGCGCGCCCGTCTTCACCATCATGCCGTGACCGGTCTTCAGAGCGATGCCGCGAGTGGATTTCACAGCCACCTGCTTCTTAACCACACCTGAGGAAGGAGGGTGAAGCGGGTAACGTTAGAAGCACATAAGAAAGACGCTGGCATTTTTTCTCTCTTCTCACCCGGGATGGCTTTCTCTTTCTCCTTGTTGTCATCAGAACCTGAGCTGATGGTTTGGACATCGTCGCTGTCTGAGAGCGTCGTCACGTCCTGCTTCTTTGCCGTGTCGGGCTTCACTTGGCTGCGAGTCAAAAAGTGGATGTTAGCTTTGACTCGCGCTGTTTGACTGATATGTTTGATTAGAGGTAGCGAGTGTTTGACGCACCTCTTATTGTCTCCAGAGTCCTGCGATAGAAACAGAAAGATTCAGGATTCAAAACATCAAAATCAAGGCACACTATTCCTATTCCTGCTGACTTTGAGCGAGAGTAAATGTACACCTTGGACTGGTTTCCAGTCAATCGCAGGTCAAAAAAGACAAATAACGTAGTATCGGTGCATCCCTTAGTGTGCTTGTACGTTTGTAGTGCAAAACTGCATCAGAATTGCAATCATACTAAGATCTTCAGTACCTTGTCCGGCTACATGAGAGTTACGAAATAATAATAAAATATATTATTATTATTAATGATGCCATGCAATGGAATTTCAACCCTGGAATTGCAAATGAATTCGACCTGTCTCATGTAACTATCAGTATGATGCAGTGCAGTCCTACGAGCTCAGTAATAAAACATTGTTAAATCAATAATGATTTAAAACTGAGCATCATCATCATTTTCTTTTTCTAGACTCGCCTTCTTAATTCCCTGGCTGGTGAGCCAGGAGGCCACTTTGCTTTTTCCTGTCTCCTCTGGCACAGGCAGCGACTTTTCGTCGCCTTTGGATGCGGCAAGATTCCCATCTTTACTGTCTTGACTCCCTGAGGAAGGAGGAAAGCGTTAATGAGAGAAATGTTGATCTTTCAGGATGACTTTAATCAGACCAGACTAGACTACGATAAGACCTGGAGAGGAGCCGTGTGGAAGTAAGAATACCCTGAAGTGTTCAAATTTCCCTTTTATTTTGTTCCTTTTGTTTTATTACCCAGAAAACACTGGCACTACGGGGAACTGCGAATGGCCGAGGTTTACCGTCCAGAGTTTGACTCGTCAGTCTTGGCATGCTAAGTAGTTACCATGCAGTGGAAAAGGGCCTTTAGAAAATCTACAAAAGTAAATGATGGGGCATAATGATGTAATTTTGTAACCCATTCTGCATCCTTCACTTAACTTAGCAAGCTCACCTTCCTTATGGCCTTTAGCCTGCCCACGTGTGGTGTAACTCCTCCACACAGAGCTGCTGCTGAAGTAGGTGTCCTTAACAAATGTGTCGTCCGAACTGTCGCTCTCGTCACTCTTCGATTCTTTCTCTTCCTCGTCGTTGCTTTCCTCGGATGACCTTGAGCTTCCAGCTGTGGGTGTGAAGAAGAACGAACGAGTTAGCGAAACAAAGAAAGACTTCTGTACTTATTCCGACTGAGACTCACCCTTTTTGCCCTGCCGTCCAAAGGAGTTTGTCACTAAGGCAGACGGTTGGATTTTTAACCTGGTCATGTCCACACCGCTGCCCTCGCTGTCCGAGCAGTGAGCCTCACTTTCGTAGCCTTCCTTGAAGTTCTCCACGCTCTCAATGTGGTCCAGGTTAGCAAAATATTCATCACCCATCTCCAAGCCTTCTTTGTCAGCAAAGTCATCTGTTAGGATTTTACCTGGAAGGAGTCGAATGCCCCAAATGTCATCAAGCAAATCTCATGAGGCTTCAGCTCAGTAATCATCTGAAGGACCGCTTTCTTGTTTTTATTGTGGTGTTACCACAGAAGGGCTCCAGAATCAACTTGAACTGGAAGTGCAACTTGTTGCGATGTAGGAAACCAGTACACTTGTGTCTTTGCTGGCTGCTCAGTCGTTGGAATGTACACCGGAAAGTGAGCTGTGGTTCGTATGTGAAGAGACTCACGTCTCAAGTAAATATAACCTACTAATTTAGGTGTGGCTGCTAACGAACAGCACGTTTTTTATGCAGTGAAAATGTGTATTGCCTCCAAAAAAAAAAAACGTGTCTCAGTCATCTTCAAAGTGGGAGTATTTTTGCTTGAATTAGTTTTATTTAGTTTTGTTATACAGTGGTTAATTCCTCTTAGTCTTAGCACGGTTATTTTATGTTGTTTAAAATGTACGTTACGCCTGTAGATATGTCTATAAAGGTTTTCACGATAGTGACAGTTTCAGCCTGGAATATTTAATATGTAAATGTTTTTTTCTTTCAGAAATTAGAAGTGAACCAGAGACTTTGGAGTAATAACAAGCCTTGTGTATATATAGTCTTCATTCTCCACTACAGGTGTGAAACCAGGATGTGATTGACGTACCGGCGTAGATACAGACAAATGAGCCCTTGGCCACGTCGTCCAAGCAGCGGATGCCCCAGCCTTTGTTCTGGGTCTTGAAGAGCTGAAGACGCACCTGCAGGCCATGCTGCACCAACCGGTTGGTGCACATTTGAGAGCAACACTTGCACCGCTTATTACACTCGTAGATACTGAGCAGTAGTGGAAAAAAAGAGCAAGTGAGTTATTATGTTATGTGGTGCCATTCTGTCCAGTCAAGTTCAAATTTCTGACCCTGTGGGGAGGCACTCCTCCAAGCGCTTGTTCAGAAATCCGGCATTTGGGTTTATCTGTCCACCCGGAGTGCAACCAGTAGCCTGTAGTGTCAACTGGTGGCAAGAACATTTGGACCTGGAAGGAAGACGCAAAGACTCCTAAAACACAAAACTTGCTCTACAACAGGCATATAGCTTGAGCAGCACAATGGACTAGTGGTTTGCACGTCTGCCTCAAAAGTTTGACGTTTCAGTGTCAAACCTTCCTGTGTGGTGTTTACATGTTTCCCCGTGCTTATCTGGATTTTCTCCTTGTATTCTGGTCAAAACTTGGTATTTATTTAACTACCAAAACTCAATATATAATATATATAACTTAAAAGAACAATCTGCAAACAAATTAGTAACAAGTAAAATAATAATATATATAAAAAAATAGAAATAATAAAACAATACATAATAATAAATACAACCATGGCTAGCAAATGTAAATAATGTTGGTAATCATAATTGACCTAAAACAGGAAAACATCCATCCATCCATCTTCTGAGCCGCTTCTCATCACTAGGGTCGCAGGCGTGCTGGAGCCTATCCCAGCTGTCATCTGGCAGGAGGCGGGGTACACCCTGAACTGGTTGCCAGCCAATCGCAGGGCACATACAAACAAACAACCATTCGCACTCACAGTCATGCATACGGGCAATTTAGAGTCTCCAATTAATGCATGTTTTTGGGATGTGGGAGGAAACCGGAGTGCCCGGAGAAAACCCACGCAGGCACGGGGAGAACATGCAAACTCCACACAGGCGGGACCGGGGATTGAACCCGGGTCCTCAGAACTGTGAGGCTGATGCTCTAACCAGTCGGCTACCGTGCCGCCTCACGTCAGACAGTCAGAGGGAAAAAAGTGTTTGTGTCTTTTTTTATACAAAGCCATGACTGTATCTGCTGTTCCTGCTGTGTGGTGCAATGCATGCACGGAGCTGTAGTTACAGTAAGCTAAAAAGAAACAAAAGAGTAGAAGAAGAAAGTTCCAATAAAATGTTATTAGTCATTTTTCACAGATTATGAAGAATATATGCCTGTGGAGTATTGTTATATTGTCTGTATGTGTTGCTACGGAATTTGCGTGTGAATATTAATATGTTAGTTGAAGGTAAATTCTTCCTGTGATCTATTACTAATGTTAGCTAGCCCATCATTAGGGTTTCCATTGACTGTTAGCATAAGCTGTCGATTTCTAAAACGATGTGTGTCTTGTATTTAAATACACAATGTGTGTAAGGACAATTTAGGGTCCTTAATGAATCTAATATGCATATTTTAAGAATGTGGCAGGAAGCTGGAGTACCCCGAGAAAACCCACACAAGCACAGGAATAAGATGCAAACTCCATACAGGAAGGAAGGAGCTAAGATTCAATACCCCGAACTTTAGCAGTAAAAAAGATGGATGGATGGGATGCAGCTCGACTTACTTGTCCTGACAGCCATCAGTGCAATCACACCCAACCAAGAAGTCTGGACTTGTGTTGATATACACTCCGTCCTCAGGAATGCGTTCTTTGCCTTGAAAAGGGGGAGAAGAGTCGTCTCTCCATTCTCATTACATTTGTCAACCTTAAGGCTGAATCAATAAATCATTAACTGTATACATTTTGTTCTTACTGTAGGCAACTTGAGGGGGCGGCGTTGAATCAATCTCGTTGACGCAGGAGAGCGGGATGTCTTCGTTTCCTCCAGTGATGTCTAGGATGTAATAGAAGGGCCTCAGCGGCTGGAAATTGCGGTCCACCAGCACGTAGGGGTCAAGACAGAACATTTCCAAGAAGATGAAGTCACAGGTAGTCTGGAAGAGGTAGCGCTGGATCTCGGTCATGTTACGTAGGCAGAGGCCGCACGGGGCTTTGTAGATCACATGGAAGGTCATCTACAGTGGGAAGAATTAAGACAAGTTACACTGTGTGTTATAAGTTACACTGTGTGGGCACACCTCTCAATAAATCAAGGGTTGGACAAAACCGCTTAGGTCCCCCTGCATCTTAATTATTTGCTATACAAATATATTTGCCATCTACACTAACATTTGCACTGGTAGCACTGGTGCAGCACACGATTTGCACATGATTTGGTTGCACCCTTTTTTTGGGAGGTACTGCATGGCCATGCATGCTGATGAATAGTTGTCTTAATTGGCATGCCATAGTTTTATGAAGAACAAAAAAAACATTGGATAATTTGAATTTGAAACCATGGCTAAACTATAATGAATTGTGTACAAAATGCCACCTCATCAGCACTAGTCATGCATGATGAAACTTATTTGGCTGGAATGTCAATCACCTGCCAAAACTTTATGCCAATTGCAGAATACGTTTTATTTTAACATTTGTGTATGAATTTTAGTTTGAACAACAATATATTGACATAAATAAATATAATTATGTAAAGTGTACATGAAATTCACATTTTAAATAACAAAAGTGTTGGCTCAAAGTTTAAAAAAAAAAAAAAAAAAAGATGTAACTATTTCCACAGATATTTTGAAGGTATTTCAATTCAGCTAGTGATGAGTACATGCCACAAGACTTATCTAGCTCAGTAGAGATAAAGTTACAAATGTGTAAATTGTTACTTAGTTTTAAGTTGAGCAAACACAATTTTACAATGTGGGGAGACTAATGACACGGTACGGTGACAGTGTGTACAATTTCCACTGAAGTCGGAATTTATAAAGCTCACGACACATAAGGCCAGAGTTGTGTACTCTTAGCACTTCTCAGCCTGAAAAACGTGCAACAAAACATTCGGCTAGTTTTTTAAGTGAGAAGCAGATAGCATGAATTCCATGTCGGGCTTGTAAATTTTTTTTGCCCTACAGAGTTTTAGATCAGACTTCAGGAAGAGGTGGTCATTAAAAAGTGGGGGGGATGGAAAAATGTCATTATGAATCTGAGTGGGTACCAGTATCATCTGTGCCCTTGTCAGCGGCACCTCCTCACCCGATGAAGGAGGGGACCGCTCCGCTACACGGGGCTCGCGCTCAGTCATGGAGCGGGGGCGGAGCGCACGCGGCCGTTACGGCCGTTAATAACGAGACCGCCCTCTTCAGAACAGGAGAGCAGGTGGAGGAGATTGACTAAAGCAGTGAAAAAGATGGGTACTTTCAACCACCATGTTTTATATGGTGAGACTGTGTTAGAGGGAGCATTAAAACAGGCACTTGCGCAAATGCAACCAGATGATATTTTATTCCGGCACACTGAAAAAAGGGCCGCATATGCATATTGGTCGCAATTTTGAGCCCTTTCATAATTTTTCATAATTCGCGGTAGGGTTCTGTCTCTATCCCCCCACGAATAGCGTTATTAAAATTTATGTCAAGTGAAAATGGGGTTTAAACAAAAACTATTATGGAGAAATGCAGAGGGATGGCAAGAAACAAGGCAGACTGAGAGGAACATAAACAATGCTAGACACAAGACTGTGGAACAATCACATGTAGGAGTCTATTGAAAGGCTAATCGTCCATCACTAAACTGATTCATCTGAGAGATTGTTTACTTGCCTCAGAAGTAGCTGATGTTTTGGTTAACAAACAGAGACCTACTTAATTAACTATTTAATGTCTGTGGGTAAACAACACATCAACATCTAATATCTGCTTTTTTCCCCAGTGAGAAAAAATAAAAACAGAGAGCCTTCGTTGTGCAGGAGGTCTTACATGAGCGATGCACCCTGCGACTACTTGGGACAACGCATCTCTAAGAGGGTTGACCACTATTTGAGAAACATAGCCCAGCATTGCTCGTCAAACATGGAAAGCATACCCCGGTGCTCACCTTGCGGTTGACTTTGCGCCGCCCCGTCATGCGTCTGAAGTCGTACAGCAGCGGTATGAGGAGAGGGTTCTTTCCCCGGTGCATGTCCCGCTTTGCCGGCCGCACGCGGTTCAAGCAAGCCGGCTGGCAGATGTGCTCCATGTAGAAGATGCGGTCGGTCGGGGCACGGTACGAAGGCTGGTGTGGGATGGTGGCCACTGGGTGGGCCATTATGGGCGGGGTGGCGGGAGCGGTCACCTGTCTGGGTTGCAACTGAGTCGGGCTGGCACTCACTGCGGGACTGATCATTCTTTCAACACAAAAAGAGACATAAAAGACACATTCTTGTTAGCTCACTGCTCCAGTACTACTTATTGCTGATTATTGTGAGGTAGGCAATTCACCTTGGCACGTTGCCGGGGCTGGAAGCGAGAGACTGCATAACTTTGGAGGCATGAGTGCCGCCTACACCTGGAACAAAAGGAGAAGTACTCTTCTTGGCCATCTGATGTTTGTTGCTTCTATGGCACACAGAGAGGGAAAACATATTATATATTGTTAAGAGTTATTTCTTAATAGTTCAAAACATCACATACTCAGCACGTGATGATTGAGTGAGATGACTGCTTGGTGGGGTGGTTGGTGGCTGTTGGATTTGAGGTGGCAGCACACCCTGAGGGGGTGCAGGCTTAACAGGAGAGGCTCCAATGGGAGGGGGTCCAATTGGAGGTGCTCCAATGGGAGAGGCGCCAACATGACCATCGCTGGTGTACTGGACAACAGGGCCCTTACTCCTCAATGCACCTACAGACCAAAACAAGCAGCAAACCATTCAAATGTGAAATTCTGATAACACAGATTTTAATGAACTTAAAGGTTTGACTTTCTTGTCCAAATAACATTACAGTGAATACTATACACACACAAAAAAATGATGTACAATCTTGAGACCTAATGCAGGAGCTGTATTAAAAGTGTTTGTTTTGAAAATAAATGCACAATTTTGAATGGAACTGTCTGGTAAGTATTCATTGAGCAAAATCTTTATTATTGTTGGTTGAGTTGGAGTGGAATAGTATAATTACAAATACCAAATCTATTATTTAGGGCTAGAAAGGAAAAGAAAAATACATTTTAAAAAAACAACAACAATTGAATAACTTCAAAAATAGGTCGATGCAGAATCTCTGCCTCGAAGCTCCGCCAGGACTAAAAAAAGAAAAAAAGAAAGCTAAACTTCCGCCGGGAACCATGTTTGCGCCGCCGGAACCAATGTTTCAAATGGACATTTACTGCAGACGCACTGTTAGGCCATTGATACATTTTTTATTATTATTATTTTTTTTTTTATAAAACGACAGAGGAGCATCTGCAAGTAACTTTTAAGACACAATTATATGTGTAATGTAAATATAAAATGAGTGAGCTGAATGGTATTTAGCATTTTTTCATTTTGTTTTTTTTAAATCTAAAATGATAATCGCTAACGCGCAAATGCTAATCACGAATGGTAAGCGTTTAGCAAAGACTGATTTTGTTGTCTCAAATCCTGTACAGAGTTTAGACCATACACTCAGTACCAATATATGCAGTTTAAGGAAAGACGTACAGCCCTCAGAAATGAGAATAAAATGCATGCTATTCGTAAAAAAAAAAATTGGGGGGGGGCGAATACTCAACAAAATACCTATAGGATAATCAATTCTAAAAATATTCAATCGTGACAGTCATAGTATTATTGTAGTATGGTGGTGCCTTGAGATAAGAGTTAATTTGGTGGCCACATTCGGAACTCAAATCATCTTTCATCACTGAAATGAATAGAAATACCATTGATCTTTCCAGTTGCCTCCCAAAAAACAATGTAATGTTGTCGTGTGTTTTTAAATAAGGAAAGGAGCACTCTAAAATACTGCACTCAATAAAAACATACCGTCCATCCATCCATCCATCTTCCGTACCGCTTATCCTCACTAGGGTCGCGGGCGTGTTGGTACCTATCTCTGCTAACTCTGGGCATAATTACATAATTAAATAGAATGTAAAGATTTAAACATTTTATTAGTCAAATTTTTTTCTTTCAATTCGATGGACCTTGTGCTGGTCCTTCTAGTGTGTGCACCTTTGCCAGCTGAGTGTAGTATAATAAAGCAGTAAAAGTAGTCTTTGCAAAGGAAAAAGAATACATGGCTCTGAGTATTGTTTAATTATCTGTCCACATGTGTTGCTCCCTCGTCTGTGTTCAAATATCCGTCACTGAAAGGGTAATAAAATTGCTATTGCTAAATTGCTATTGCTAATAATTTGTCTCTGAGCTCTTCAGGCAGTTCCTTTGACCTCATGATTCTCATTTGCTCTGACATGCACTGTGAGCTGTGACCTGATCTTATATATCAGGTATGTGGCTTTCCTAATCAAATCCAATCAGTATAATCAAACACAGCTGCACTCCAATGAAGGTGTAGAACCATCTCAAGGATGATCACAAGAAATGGACAGCAACCGAGGTAAATATATGAGTGCCACAGCAAAGGGTCTGAATCCGTATGGCAGTGTGATATTTGAGTTTTTCTTTTTTAATAAATCTACAAAAGTTTCAACAATCTGTTTTTTTCTGTCAATATGGGGTGCTGTGAAATAAATATATTTCCAAAGGTGTTATTGACATGAAAATTTCACCAGATGTTGGGAACATCCCAAGTAATCCATACATACAAAGAAAGTAGAGCAAATAAGATCAGAAATTAAGTTGTTTAATAATGTGAAATGACACAGGGAAAAAGAATTGAACACGCCAACTGGTATTTATTTAATACTTTGTACAAAAGCCTTTGTTTGCAATGACAGCTTCAAGACGTCTCCTGTATGGAGAAACTAATCTCATGCATTGCTCTGGTGTGATTTTGGCCCATTCCTCCACACAAGCAGTCTTCAAATCTCGAAGGTTCCGTGGGCTTCCTTTGTGGACCTTGAGTTTCAGTTCTTTCCATAGATTTTTTATTGGATTCAAGTCAGGTGATTGGCTGGGCCATTCTAGTAGCTTTATTTTTTTTTCTTTGAAACCAGTTAAGAGTTTCTTTGGCAGTATCTTTGGATCATGATCCTGCTGAAATGTCCACCCTCGCTTCATTTTCATCATCCTCGTAGATGGCAGCAGATTTTTGTCAAGAATGTCTCTGTACATTTGCCCATTCGTCCTTCCTTCAATAATGTGAAGTTTACCAGTACCATTTCCTGAAAAGCAGCACCACACCATCATGTTCTCACCTCCAAACCTCACTGTTGGTATGGTGTTTTTAGGGTGATTTGCAGTGCCATATCTCCTCCAAACGTGGTTTGCATTACGGCATCCAAACAGTTCAATGTTGGTCTCATCAGACCCGACTAATATTCTCCCAGTATTTAACTGGCTTGTCCAATTGTTCAGCAATTTTTAAACGATCTTTGACATGCTTTTTTTTCCAGCAATGGGGTCTTGCGTGGTGAGCGTGCATACAGTCCATGGCGGCGAAGTGCATTAATCACTGTTTTCCCTCTGACAACAGTATCTGCTAATTCCAGGTCTTTTTCAAGCTCTCCACAGTTGGTCGTTGGCTCTTGGACAACTCTTCTGATTATTCTTTGCAGTCCTCTGTCAAAAATCTTGCAAGGAGCACCTGATCAAGGCAAATTTATAGTGGTACGATTGGCTTTCCACTTACATACTATGGCCCCAACCGTGCTCACTGGAACGTTCCGAAGCTTAGATATGCGCCTGTAACCAATACCATCGTTATGCTTTGCAACAATTAGTTTGCGATGGTCTTGAGACAGCTCTCTGCTCTTACCCATCATGTGTCTTGACCCACACCTTGGCAATGAGATCATTTTGTAGGCCATCAATTAGGAGTGAACCAGCTGATATTCATTTCCACAGACAAAGAGGTGGAGGGCTATTTGATTACTGATAGATTTTAGGTGTTCTCTTGGCTTTACATGCCTTTTTGCACCTCCTTTTTCCACCTTTTCAATACCTTTCCCCTGTCATTTCCCATTTTTACACACAACTTAATTTCTGAGCTTATTTGTTCCACTTTCTTTGTATTTATGGATTACTTGGGTTGTTTCCAACATCTGGTGAAAATTTCAGGTCAATAGCACCTTTGGAAGTATTTTTATTTCTTGAGAAAAATGGTGACATGTTAAAATGCATAAAGTTCAATCTATAAAGATAATCTTTATGTTAAAAGTTTTAGAACAAAACCTATATTTTTGTTTTCTTTAAAAAAGAAAGTCAAGAAGTTGAAGTCCAATGGATAGCCACACAATTATGGGAATTTCCACAACAGAGTTGGAAAAAACATTTTGACGAATTAAAATTCCGTTTTAGATATGCCATGAGTGTGTTCCCCTGAAATATCAGCCAACGGTGGCCACTTTAATGAGCTGAAGGCTTAGAATACAATTTTGTTTATAGATCGATTGCATGTTATCTGTTGCAACTTGAGTAGTTTATTTGTTCTGTGCTTTCATTTCTGAGTAAAATGAGAAATTAAACTGCATAACTTTAAATTTAAAAAAAAAAAGCTCCGAAAAACTGAGGTGTTTAAAAACTTTTGACCGGTACTGTATTATTATTTTACTTGTTTATTATTTTTTTTTCATTTGGATATCATTATTTTACTTGTTACTGGATTATTTTCTGGTAGTCATTTTAAGTTATTTAAGTATGTTTTAGTAGTTGAATAAATACGTTTTTAAAATCAATAATCATCTTTATTAATAGTGATTTCAATATCAATCAAAGTAATTGTTAGTATTATTGTTTCCATAATCGCCCATCCCTAGTGGGCCCTATGAAGAGGCAGGTGAGTGTATGTAAATTGGTGTTACCCATATTGGGTCGTGTTCTCAGCTGGCCAGCCAGCTTCTTCTCCTGGGTGTTGGCGGTGGTCATCTTCAAGTTGAACATTGGTTCCAACCTGGTGGAGCCTCTGTAGATCCACTCACTCCTCTTATCATCCTATTGCACAGTAAACGAGAGTGACTCTTTGTCCAAATCACTTAACAATATACAGTGGATGTAAAAGGTCTACACACCACTGTTCAAATGCCAAGTTTTTGTGATGTTAAAAAAATCAGCCAGATAAATCATTTTAAAACATTTCCACATATGGTGTGTTGTACACACATGGACAAAATTGTTGGCACCCCTCTGTTAATGGAAAAAAACAAAAAAAACACATAGTGGTCACAGAAGTAACTTGATTGACAAAAGTCATAATTAGGAAAATTAACCAGCGCAAATCAGACATTTCTTTTGAATTGTGGTTCAACAGAATTGTTTTGAAAAACTAATTCGCGAAACAGGCAATCAGAAATGATGGTACCCTTAACTTAATATTTTGTTGCACTCAACCTTTTGAGGCAATCAATGCAATCAAACGATTTTTGAGACTTTCATTGAAACAGGTATTTTGACCCACTCTTCATGCTCCAGTTGTCTCAAGTTTGAAGGGTGCTCCTTCCGCAGAAGTTTAATAGGATTTAGATCTGGGCTCATCGAAGGCCACTTCAGAATAGTCCGATTCCATAGCCATTCTTGGGTGTTTTTAGCTGTGTGTTGGGTCATTACTCTGTTGCAAGACACATAACTTGCGACTGAGACCAATCTTTCCGACACTCGGCAGCACATTTCTCTCTAAAATACCTTGATAGTTTTGAAATTTTATTGTACCCTGCGCATATTCAAGTCACCCTGTGTCAGATTTAGAAAAGCAACCCCAGAAAATAACAGGGCCTCCTCCAAGTTTCACAGTAGGGGCAGTGTTCTTTTCTTGGTGTGCTTTGTTTTTGTGTGTCTGTCAAGATAGTCTACGTGCCTTGCCAAAAAGATCTAGTTTTGTCTCGTCTGTCCATCGGACATTCTCACAGATGCTTTGTGGCTTGTCAACATCCAGTTTGGCAAATTGCAATCTCGCTTTTTTATGATTTATTTTCAACACTGGTGTCCTCGGTCATCTCCCATGAAGTCCACTTTGGCTCAAACAATGATGGATGGTGCCACCTGACACTGATGTACCTTGAACATGGAGTTTACCATTTATTTGTTTGGAGGTTGTTTTAGGCTCTTTTCTTACCATTCGTATTATCCGGCTCTTCAATTTGTCATCAATTTTCCTCCTGCGGCCACATTCAGGGAGGTTGGCTACAGTACCATGGATCTGAAATTTCTGAGTATGTGCAACTGTAGTCACAGGAACATCAAGATGCTTGGAGATAGGCTCATAGCCTTTTCCTTTAACATGCTGTGGGTTTTTCTTTCTTTCTTTTTTCTTTAACAGAGGGGTGGGTACCAACAATTTTGTCCATGTGCGTATAACCTCCATCCATCCATTTTCTGAGCCGCTTCTCCTCACTAGGGTTGCGGGCGTGCTGGAGCCTATCCCAGCTGTCATCGGGCAGGAGGTGGGGTACACCCTGAACTGGTTGGCAGCCAATCGCAGGGCACATACAAACAAACAAACCATTCGCACTCACAGTCACACCCACGGGCAATTTAGAGTCTCCAATTAATGGATGTTTTTGGGATGTGGAAGGAAACCGGAGTGCCCGGAGAAAACCCACGCAGGCACAGGGAGAACATGCAAATCCCACACAGGCGGGGCCAGGGATTGAACCCGGGTCCTCAGAACTGTGAGGCTGATGCTCTAACCAGTCGGCCACCGTGCCGCCTGTGTATAACCTGTACCACAAAATTGAAAAATAAAGTGAAACATTTTAAGGAGGGGGGAAAAAAATGTACATTAACCTGGTTGAATAAATATGCACATCCTCAAACCAACCCATTGTCTTTTATTACAGCACTCAGTCTTATATAGGAGTCTAAGCCTAAAAGTGTGGCATTTCTTGATGTGTCAGTATTTGCCCACTCTTCTTTTCAAAATCGTTCCAAATCTGTTGGATTACGAAGGCATCTCTTGTGTACAGCCCTCTTCAAATCACCCTACAGATGTTTGATGAGATTAAGGTCTGGGCCATTTCAAAACCATAATCTTCCTCTGATGAAGCCACTCTTTTTTTTTTTTTTTTGATGTGTGCTTTGACAAATTGTCATGCTAAAACATTAAGATCCTCTTCATCTTCAGCTTTCGAGCAGAAGTCTGAAAGTTTTGTGCCAACACTGACTGATATTTGGAACAGTTCATTCCCTCTAACTTGACTAACTTCTCAGTTCAAGCTGAAGAAAAACAGTCGCAAAGCATGATGCGGCCCCCACCATGCTTCACTGCAATTATGGTGTTCTTTTGTTGATGAGCAGTGTTATATTTGCGTCCAACTTACCTTTAGGAATGAATTACTGCCAGAAACTTTTTTTTCTTGAGGCCATAACACATTTCCCCAGATGCGTTTGGGATATTTCAAGTGCATTTTTGCTAAATGTAGCTGAGCTTGGATGGTCTTCTTTGTAAGTCTTCCACCTTGCCACCCTTTTTTTACAGAACAAAAACCTGGCATTTGAACGGGGGTATATGGATTTTTTATATCAACTGTATTTTTTTTCACAGTGTTAATTAATTTGAATGAGTTTTTTTGTACCAGAAAAAGGATCTTGACCAAACTGCCATCCACTTCCTCGACTTTACTCTTCCACCAGGTTCCCTCCCACTCTGTTTTGATGATCTGGCCCACTTTGAGGAGCACCATGGGCCTGCTGGGATATGCTGTGATGTACTCCTCAATGAAGTCTCGGCACGAAGTGTCCTCGATGTCCTCCCACGTACGTTTCACTGTCAATTGAATCAAACTTAATTGGTACTCATACCAGACATACAGTATTTTGAAGACACTTGGGGGCGGTGGTCCGGTAAACGTGCCCCTCCCTTTGGGACTGGTCAGGGGCGTCTCGGTCGGGCTCGGGACCTCCCTGGACCCTGGGGAGGGTCTGTGGCGTCCCCTGCTCGCTAACTCGGCCCCCCCTCCTTGTCGGTGGGAGGGGTCGGGCTCACCCTTCCTCGATGTGCCGGCTCCGTACACCGGTTGACTAACATGCATGTGATATGGTGTTCATTCACTTATATGTTCGAAGACACACTATAGGCTATAACACATGTTATACTAACATATCAACTCACAGGTTCTTACAGGTGTTTAGACACTAAAAAAGAATCCCACCGTACCACTCGCCAGTAGCACTGCCTTGCTCATTTTCCCACATCCTACCCTTTTCTGTCCTCTCTTATCTTGTTCTCTTGGTTAGTTATTACATGTCCTCACCGGGTGTCACCATCCACAAATAATAACACTATTTGACAGTTGTAATGTTACTAGTCTTCAAATAACTAGACTGTCTCACTATTCTGCTGTGGTTCTCACCCCTTGTCCACTCTGTCACTCCCCTAAAACCCTTTTCTGTCCGGCTGCATTTTCAATAAACATCAGAATAATAATAAAAATTAAATATAAGCAGAGGGAGTATTTTAAACTCCCCTGTTGCACAACAAAACTGTTCCAGCACAAAGGCATACAGATCCACCATTCTGCAAGGCCATGCAGCTGAACAGTACAGGTTTAAAAAATAAAAATAATAATAACAACAATAATAATCTATCTATATGGGAAGAAAACAGGCATGAGTTTTGTCCATTTAATGGAAAAAACTCATGGCTGTTTTTTATTTTTATTTTAGTATTATGTGTGAAACAATTTTACCGTACCATTCATGAGTTAAAGAAAACTCAGAGGAACTGTTATAAAAGACCCCAAAACATTTAACCCACAAATGTAGCATATATTTTAAATATTTACTGTAGTCCTAGTAGGACTCTATGAAATGGCACCTATTAGGACAAAATGTCCCAACCCCCGATCTGAAGTGTGAGCGCAGAATAAAAGAATATGAAAAATATTAAGGTGCAATGGTGTAAGCCCATCAAGAAAAGAAAAGATCCTTACTCGGTCTGCACACAGGGAAGAGGTCTGGTAGGTTCACGTAGGAAGCGTAGCCATCGTCGAAGAAGATCAAGAACCTGCGAGACAAACAGGACGTCAGGCAACCATTTAAAAATCCACTCTCATTTGACTTTTGTTTGACCTCGTCTACCCACCTCATTTGATTCTTGGTGGTGGGCATCTCTGCCACGATGCCAGCGTAGAGCCACATTTGGTGGCTGTCCTTGTACTTGGCCACAACGCGGGCCCCCACGAACAGACTCTCCAGGGTGGGGTTGTAATCGAAGGCCACGTGGTTCCCAGAGAGCAGACTCTTTCCTTTATCAAACTTCACTTTGTATTTAAATGTATTTGAGCCTGAAGATGCACACAACAACACAATGAGTGAGTCCTAAACTTTGAACGTTTTCATTCAAAATAAATGTGTGAGTCACACACCGATGGCGTTGATGGCAACGAGGGCGCCTTTGTGCCAGGTCTTCATGCGTTTCTTCCCCAGAATGCTCATGCCCACTCGGAGCTCATCTTCTCTCTTTTTGGGACTGGTGTGGCCCACAGGATTGGCGAGAATCTGAGATACAATAACGGCTGGCGGTGCAGGGTGAGTACCTTGAGGGTGGGAAGATCACACACACACACACACACACACGCACGATGCAAATCCAGCACTGTGTGTGTGCGTCCATGCGTGTACGTGCGTGTGCATGTGTGTGTGTGTGCGTGCGTGTGTGACAGTGTGCTGACCTGACTGGGTTGGTGATCTGGGTAATGAGGTCCCTGAAGAAGGCCTGGTGACTATTTGGACCAATTTGTTGACCTGTTCAGCGGTTTTCTTGAGTGCACTGGAGGTATCCTAAACAGCACAGCACATAAATCACCGTTATCCGACATTGAGGCCATGTCCATTTATTTTAAATGTATTTATTTTTATATAGCCGTACGGAACAAGGAAGGTCAAACAGTTGTTTGAGCACTGTATTATTTTACTGTGTGTCGCCCAGAAATGACGTCACTGGAAGCAGCCAAGAAAAAGGCTCAGCTTCAAATTTTGTGGACTGTTTTACAGTACCTGTATTTGATTTGTGGATGGTTGTTCGTCTGTTAGTAAGTTAATCCATTTTTTTTAAATTGTATTTTTTCCTTTTTCAACAATAAAAACAGACTAATAAAAACTAAACTAAAATGGAGCATTTTTTTTTTTAAATAAAAACTAACAAACCTACTCTAGAAACCAATTAAAACGAGTAAAACTTAGTGAATTTAACAAAAAAAAAAACATCATGATCAAAACGAAATAATAGCGAACTGTAATGGACAATCTATAAATATTATGACCCTGGTTTTGATGGTCCTCCTTACCATTGTCTCTTGGATAGTAATGCAGGGATTCTGTGGCGGGACCACTGACATGTAGAAAAGAAGAAAAACAAGTGATCACTTGTTCATCATGATAACAATAAACTCGTCTTGTATTCAGGTTGAAGGAAGCCAAATGGATTGCTGAGATTTCCTTAGCCCCCTTAAGACCTGTCCTTCACTTAATATGACCCTAAGGAGTGGGCAACATGGGCCCAGTAATATGATTGCAGTATTTTAAACAATATCTCTATATGATTCATCAATGATCAAAAATTGTTACTGATAAATTGGATAATTGATTAGTTGTTGATTAATCGTTGCACTTCTTGTAGAGTCCAAATCTTATGTCAGCAAATAACTTGCAGTATTTAGAGGCCAAGCGTGTGAGAGTTACTTCCATGTCATCCCGTCCTCTTGGAACAATTTCGACTTCCCCGTAGTAGCAGAACACATGGCGGCGCCCCATAACAAAATACAGTGAAACCAGAACACTTGGCATCTCTGCCCAACTCACTTGACAACAAGCAGTAGTTTGGCAGAGTTCCGTGTGTATTTTAAACAACCACATAGCTTTTTACCTTTGGAAAGTCTGCTTAGCTTATTGCTAACAAACAATGCAAAACGCCTTACACATGCTTACGTATAGAACCTATGTGGTACTGTTATAACCCTTTTAGGAAAAGATAATAACATAGATGGCAGAGAAACACATAGCCAGAGAATATAACAATAACCACAGGCATATATTGTTTACCATCTGCAAAAAACAATAAATATTACTGCATCTTTGTCTATTTGCCTGTATTATAGTGCACCCAGGTGGCCAAGGAGTGTATACCAGAACGAGCCGCACAATTTCAATGAACAAATCATGATGCACAAACTGTTTAATTATTTGGATTCTATTTAATTATGTTGTTACTGTTACTGATAATCAGAGGTGGGTAGTAACACACTACTTTTACTCTGTTACATTTACCCAAGTAACATTTTCGATAAACTGTACTTGTCAGGCGGCACAGTGAACGACTGGTTAGAGCGTTTGCCTCGCAGTTCTGGGGACCGGGGTTCAAATCCAGGCCCCGCCTGTGTGGAGTTTGCATGTTCTCCCCGTGCCTGGGTGGGTTTTCTCCGGGCACTCCGGTTTCCTCCCACATCCCAAAAACCTGCGTGGTAGGTTGATTGACGACTCTAAATTGCCCGTCGGTGTGAATGTGAGTGTGAATGGTTGTTTGTCTCTATGTGCCCTGCGATTGGCTGGCGACCGGTTCAGGGTGTACCCGGCCTCCCGCCCGAAGATAGCTCGGATAAGCTCCAGCAGCCCGCGACCCTAGTGGGGATAAGCGGTAAAGAAAATGGATGGATGGATTTATGTGAAGGATCTATACTTTTACATTTTTTACATTTACAATGTTCGACATGCTGTTCGCTACTTTTATTTAGCCATTCTTGCGTGTGCACATCTATTTTTAGACTTCATCTTCGACTTCCGCATAGGGCGCCCGTTACGCCAGTCCAACGTTACCACAGTGACCTTTGACTCAAGTCAACCAATCAAACGACACAGGGCAGTCACATGACCGCTGATGTAGCCTTCGCGAACCAATAAAAATGACTCATCTGGGGGCGGGGGGGACAGCCGCGCGAGTGTATTAACTTTACAGACTTAAAAAAACAACACCTTTGGAATTGTGACTGCCCAAACTTGGATATTTCAGCCCACTTCTAACTTGAGAAAACACTGAGGTAAGATGCAGAGGTTTCTATTGTTGGTTTGGCAGTGGATATGGCAACATTAGCCTTATTCTATGGTGTCGCACAAGCAAACACAATCACTAAGTCTGGTCAGCAAACAGGTTCTTCATGAAGTCATTTAAGTGAATAAAATAATGTTTCTGTAGGGCCCAATGAATGTGTTGTTGGTTTTTGGGCAGTTAAAAATTTAAATGCTGTGTCGACTCCCATATATTATTAATTTGTATTATTTTATTTGATGGTCATGCTTTTTTTTTTTAAATTAAAAAAAAATCATTAGTTACTCGCAAGTTACTTTGAGTACTTTCTTACTCAAGTAAATATTTGGATGACTACTTTTTACTTTTAATTGAGTCATATTATTCTAAAATAACAGTAATCTTACTTGAGTACAATATTTGGCTACTCTACCCACTTCTGCTGGTAAAATACACAATATTATAGAGTGCCACTTTTGTTATTAAAAAATAACATTTTGCAAACATTTATTGTTTTTTAAAGGGGAGGCTGGAATGGCTTAATGGAATTTCCACTTAAATGGCGAAAGATGATTTGAGGTCAAATTCCGGACTTTCACGGGATCTCATTTGAGGCATCAATTTTGGACACTTAAAAGCACTTACCGCAGCCGACAGCAATGACGTCGTCGTCGTCGTCATCGTCATCTATCTCGATGACCTCGGAGGACGGCAGCCCCCCGCCGCCCTCTTCGTCCTCTGAGCTGCTCTTATACACCAGGCCATTCTTCTGGTAGGTCTCCCTCACCAGCTTTTCACACTCCACCAGCGACCTGAGGAGGAAGACGACGAAGCTTCAGCACGTGCAAAACCTACTTCGCACAAATGTCTGCGCCACGTTCGCCTACTTGTTGGCATCATTGAGGAGCTTCTCCGTCGCAGCCTCCTCTTGCTCCTTCTGCTTCACCCACTGCGTCAGCTCGGAGAGCTGAGCCCGCTTCTTCTGCACCACTTCGCTTTTCTCAACCATTTCGTCGATCCATTTCTTCAGCTCGTCCAGAGAGACGCCGAGCTCTTCCCCCAGACTTGAATCCCAGCACTCCACTTCCATTCTGAAAGCGTCACACTCCATTAAGAATAATGTATTTTTCTGGGGTAACAAGGTAAAAGGTCAGGATGAGGCCCTGATGGTCTGCCCCCAAGTTTACCACAAATGACTGACATCTTGCAAGTCACGTCTTGTGTCTCTGACTGGTTGTTTTTTCTCACCCGTGGTGATTTCCTGTATATCAAATTAGAGGAGAACCTCTGCAAAGTATGAGCCACGAATACTAAGTCTATGACCGGCCTGTTTTCGCAGTGATCGTGAAGTCAAAATTAGAGATAGACATATGTTTTTGTTATTTGTTTTTTTCCAGGACCAATACAGACTATTAGTAGTCAAGGAAGCCGATAGCCAGTATTTGGAGCAGATTTTCATTTGCAGGAAAAGGTTGCAGAACTTCCAAATTACAATGCCGTGAAAAAGTATCGACCCCCTTCTCAGACTATTTTTGCATCGTTTCCCCACTTTGTTTCAGATCCTTAAACAAATGTATATATCAAACAAATATAACCCAAGAGAACTTAAAATGCTGTTTTTAAATGGTGATTTCAATTATTAATGGAATTTTTTTTTTCCAATTTACCTGTCCCGAGAGAGAGAGAGAGATGGTGCTTGCCTTTAGGGAAATATGATCACGTTATACATTAATTACAAGGGGGTCCTGATGGATTTTTTTTTAATTTTTCAGTAAACAAACGAGCCATGTTGCCTTCAAGTGCTCACACTCCCCCCTCTATCTCCCTTGTAGTCTCACTAACGTCTTTAATTTTCGTCCTTCATTGCAAGGCTAACAAGTACAAGACACGTTATGGCCAAAAGACGGGCGACGAGCACGTTAGCCTAGCATTAGCGCAGAGAAATCCTCCCGTGTTGACCGACTGATGTAGCTAACGAGTACAAAGCACACAAACATGTACTCTCTCTCTCTGTCTGTGTAGAATGCGTCACAGAGACCACAGTGGAGCTAGAAGTGGACTAAAATGCAACGCTTACCCCTCGCCGATATCCATCTTCTTGCGTGTTCGTACCTTCAGATGAACAGCTAGCTGCCTGAAGCTAGCAGCGAAATAGGGGGTTACATGTTGTGCTTCCCAGGGTTATCCGAGTGGGCGGTGATGACTTAGCCGTCATGTCAAACAAAGCAACGCCCCTCAGATTTGTTAAACATACTAACGCACACCGTTTTTTCAGTTTTGCTTTGCATTTTTGTTAAATATATATTAAAACTTTATTTATTCATTCAATTGTAAAACGCGATTATTACTATTAATTCATCAATTACCATTTCCGCTACTTAAATTGCACGTTCTAATTTTCAATTATTGTACTAATTATTACATTTACTACTCTTCTTCTTTTCCTTTCGGCTTGTCCCGTTCGGGGTCGCGACAGCGTGTCTTCCTTTTCCCTTTCCTTTTCCTATCTCCACCATCTTCCTCGAACACCAACTGCCCCGCATGTCTTCCCTCACGACATCCATTAACCTTCTCTTTGGTCTTCCTCGCACTCTCTTGCCTGGCAGCTCCATTCTCATCGTCCTTGTACCAATATACTCACTATTTCTCCTCTGGACGTGTCCACACCATCGAAGTCTGCTCTCTCTAACTTGGTCTCCAAAACATCGAACCTTGGCTGTCACTGATGAGCCCATTTCTAATTTTATCCAACCTGGTCACTCCTAGAGCGAACCTCACCATCTTCATTTCCGCCACCTCCAGCTCTGCTTCCTGTTGTCTCTTCAGTGCCACTGTCTCTAATCCGTACATCATGGCTGGCCTCACCACTGTCTTATAAACTTTGCCCTTCATCCTGGCAGAGACTCTTCTGTCACAAAAGACACCTGTCACCTTCCTCCACCCGTTCCAACCTGCTTGGACCTGTTTCTTCTCACCCGCTAGAATTCTGTTGAACAAGCTGGTCTAAAACTCCACAGCCACCTCTCCTCGATGCTTCCTTACCTCCACAGAAATGTCATCAGGACCAACTGCCTTTCAATTTGTCATCTTCCAATTTAAAAAGGCCCAGCAGAGGATGTAGTTCCTGCGGCTTCTGAGAAAGCACGGCCTGCCACCGGAGCTGCTGAGACAGTTCTACACAGCGGTCATCGAATCGGTCCTGTGTTCTTCCATCACAGTCTGGTTCGGTGCTGCTACAAAAAAGGACAAACTCCGACTGCAACGGACAATCAAAACTGCTGAAAGGATTGTCGGTACCCCCCTACCCACCATTGAGGACTTGCACGCTGGCAGAACTAAGACAAGGGCGTGCAAAATCCTCTCGGACCCTCCGCACCCCGGTCACCGGCTCTTCCAGCTCCTTCCCTCAGGTAGGCGCTACCGATCAATGCAAACTAGAACTAGTAGACATTCCAACAGCTACTTCCCTCTTGCGATCAACTTCTTAAACACCTAACCTATAATTCCATTACAATAAGCTGGCAATTGTTTGACTTGAGTTCATTGTTACATTACTGTGGGGCCAATTATGTATTACTCGTGCACTCACTGTAGTTGTCTCGCCATGCTGCACTATTTGCATATACTGGCCACTCATGCCAGAGTAGCATCTGCTCCATTTGCACACTGATTGAGGAGTATCTGTAACATTTGCACAACCAACATTGTCCCAGATGATCGCACTACTCGTCACTTTAAACCGCATACACTCGTTGAAGTCTCAGCGCCCTTTGCACAATGGTCATTGCACCGGACGATTGCAATATTAGTCGTTCAAACTGCTCTAAGTGCTAGAGGACTCTGCATCTTTTTGCACAATTGTTTTTTGTCAATGTCTTTATGTCCCCAAAGTGTTCTGTAAATTGACTGTTTGTTGTACTAGAGCGGCTCCAACTACCGGAGACAAATTCCTTGTGTGTTTTGGACATACTTGGCAAATAAAGATGATTCTGATTCTCTTTAATGCCTTTCTTACTTCCCCCTTACTAATCATTGCCACTTCCTGGTCCACCACACTTAACTCTTCTACTCTCCCTTCTCTCTCATTTTCCTCATTCATCAACTACTCAAAGTATTATTTTCATCTGTCCAGCACATTATTGGTATTAGTCAACATATTTCCATCGCTAACCTTAATCACCCTAACCTGCTGCACATCTTTTCCATCTCCATCCCTCTGTCTGGCCAACCTGTGTAGATCATTTTCTCCTTCTTTAGTGTCCAACCTGGCATACATGTCATCATATGCCTCTTGTTTGGCCTTTGCCCTGTGTCACATCTCAATGTATTCCTTTTGCATCTCCTCGGTCCTCTCAGTGTCCCACTTCTTCTTAGCTAACCTTTTTCTTTGCATGATTTCCTGTACTGTGAGGTTCCACCACCAAGTCTCCTTCTCTCCTTTCCTGCCAGAAGACTCTCCTGCTTGCCTCTCTGATCACCTTGGCTGTGGTGGTCCAGTCTTCTGGAAGCTCCTCCTGTCCACCGAGAGCCTGCTCACCTCTTCCCGAAAAGCCGCACAACACTTTTCCTTTCTCAGCTTCCACCACATGGTTCTCTGCTCTGCCTTTGTCTTTTTAATCTTCCTCCCCACCACCAGAGTCATTTTACACACCACCATCTTATGCGGTCTAGCCACACTCTCCCCTACCACTACCTTACAGTCAGTAACCTCCTTCAGATTACATTGTCTGCACAAGATGTAATCCACCTGCGTGCTTCTACCTCCGCTCTTGTAGGTCACCCTATGTTCCTGCCTCTTCTGGAAGAAAGTGTTCACTACAGCCATTTCCATCCTTTTTGCAAAGTCTACCATCATCTGTCCCTCCAAGTCCATTTCCTGGATGTCGTACTTACCCATCACTTCTTCATCACCCCTGTTACCTTCACCAACATCTCCATTACAATCTGCACCAATTACGATTCGCTCGCTGTCTGGGATGCTCAGAATTACATTTTGCTAATAGTGTTAGTATGTAATCATTAAATATACCCGTCACATAAAATGTCATCAGTTGAGGCTGTTGGCAGGTCAGCAAGAATATGCTTGTGCTTACTGTAGTACGTTACCATTTGTTCAATAAAGTGATTGAAGCTGTTGTTGATTGTTTCAATCCTCTCTGTTATAGATTGCAATTCAGTCGAACCAGCTGTTGTAGACTACAGTATATTCAATTAGCTAATGACGTTTACTGGAGATGTGCAGTTGAGTAACTAAAGGCAGCTGTACTCTGCAATAGGCCTATTGCACTTTAGCTTCTTTAATTAGGGGTGAAATGCAAACTCCCACGATATAGTGAATAATCCATGATGTAACTACAATTAATTTAAAAAAAATCTGAACCTGCAAAAAGTGAAATGTTATATAGCGAGGGATGACTGTATTGTACTTGACACAATACACTAGTAATAACATAATTCAAATGATTGTAATAAATTAAACATTGTGCATCATGACTTTATGCTTCATTGCCCATTGACATTGTTCTGCTCCCTCTGGTGTGCATGCCTTGGCCACAAGGGGTCAGAATAATACAAAATAAATACACAAAGATGACAGTAATATTATTTTTTCCCCCCCAGAGGATGAAGAAAATATGCCTGTGAGTATTGTTATATGCTGCCTTCATGTGTTGCTGCATCATCTGTGTTCAAATATCCGTCACTTAAAGGGTTAAAACTACCACATCAATGCTAGTTTTGTTTAGCCAACTATGCTGTTTGCATTGTGTGTCAGCATCAAGCTAGCAGACTTTCGTCAGGCAGGGATATGTATGAATAGTTTAATCTGTAAATATACAACAAACTATGATGCCAAGCACTCTGATATCATTACAATCGCACCGTACATTACCCATACATATAAATGGCTTCGAGATTATTTTATTATTTTTATTTTTTTTTAAAGTGCAGGAAATGAGCGTGCACATGTGGCATACTCTCAGTAACTTCCACTAACAACCCAGATTCAATTTGACTCCTCCCCGACATACAAAGCATGTCTCAGTCGAGATGCGCAACTTCAACATACTTCCCCAATTCTTCTTTAGATAGGGCTTTGGCACCATCTTGAGGCAATTCAGGGCGTTTCAGAAAAAGCACAAAAAATGAGAACAAGTGCTTATCCGCAAATAGTGTGTGGATACCTAGTTGGTTCTACAGACAAAAACGTGAATTTGAAATGACATGAATATGCAGAGGATTAAAATGCTTCCCCTCAAGACTTGCATGACAGTTAGGAATGTTAAAATGTTATCTAAAACATTCCATGTAGATTAATTTATATTACATTTTTTTTTCAATAGTTTTCAAAATTACAACTTGAAACTCAGATTGCATTCCATTGTATGGATTCAGAGAAAACAAAAACATCTTTCTTTTTCAATATATAAATTTAATAAAAAAACAAACTTTGTTTGTGTTGAACATTTCATAGACATTTACAGAATTATTTATATATTTGTGACTCTATGAGTGATAACATTTCACATCATTAGGAAAAACCCCTGCACACAGAACGACCAAAAAGACAAAAGACAGTCAGAAAGCTCCTTGAAAAAGAAAGGCTTTACATACAGCGTCATAAGGGTGTTAATGTTTGTCTCAAACACAAAAACAATAATAATAGTTGTTTTTTTACCTCCCCCCCCAGTTGCATTCTAAATAGCCTGATTAAACCACTACAGCAAATACCAATGAACCAATCAGAAGTCCGTCAAATCACAAATGACGAACCCCAAAATGACTATTCCACATCTCCATTCCAGGACCACAGTTAGGACACAAATAAAGAACTTTAAAAGTACACAATTCTGTTATGTCTGTGTTAATTATTGCTGTGTGATGTCTTTTTTCAGAGTTTATTTTTATTTTTGAAACAAAAGGAATACAAAGTGCCCATACGTAGTACAGAGTAATGCAGAGTAATGCAGGGCAACAGAAGAGAATACCAAGCACATCTGAAACAGACTTTTGAAACGGATCATGATATTTATTATACACACATACGCATTTGATACATATAGTATGCACCAAGGGTGTAGACCCAAAACTAATAGATTGGATACCGATTTATCAATAAACTGTATTTAGTTAATGCTATGCTAACTTAGTGGGTGCAGCTTATACACCAATGCGCTCAATAGAATGAATATTATGGTAATTGGAAGTCCATCAGCATCACTGAATGGATGGTGGTTGACTTTAGAGGTTTCACTGCAAATGATTAACAAAAATACATTATTCTGCCCCAAGAAAAACAGCAAGAATGTGTAGGTGAAGGCATGTAGAAAACCGTGTTGAGTATGAATCAACATGATGTAGAAGCACTCCATGAAAGCAGTGCTGGCATGCAGAGGCATGGCATGGCATGGATTTAAAAATGTCAGTATGGAAAGCACAAACAGACCTTGTGCTCATGTGTGCGTAGAGAAAATAACAAAACACAAAAACAAACCAAACACACCCTTGCCATTTCCTGAGCGTTATAAAAAAAATAATAATAATAAAGATTGGATCGATTAAGTGTGTATGCTAGTAGTTCAAATGCCTGAGAAGAATCAGGAACATACAAGAACAAAAGGCCATCGTGTGTGATTGTGTGAGAATATATTCACTTCCTGTGCATGATTGCCAAAGGGTTTTTTGTAGAGAAAATGGCTGCCATCCCTTGATTTTCTTTCCCTGCTCATCTCCTTACCTGCAGTTAGGAGAAGTGCGATGCAAGTCAAGCAAAAAAAAAAAAAAAAAAAGCTAATACAGCACGAGCAGGAGAGCTGGATGAGTGAAACAACAAAACAAATCAAAAGTGTTTGTGTGTTGGGGAGGGCGAATGGGGGGCTGTAGACCTGCAGTCACTCGTTAAATGAGGGATACATTGGAATATCAAAGTCATCGCTGTTGAAGTTGGTGGGCTGGTCCAGCATGGACAACACATCCTGAAAAGACACGGACACACACACACGGACACACAAACGGACACACACACACACACACACACACACACACACACGGATTAACACCAGTGGCTATGTTGTTCTCTCTTTATAACAGCCATCCATTTTCTATCGCGCTTATCTCGGGTTGCAGGTGAGCTCGAGCCTATCCGGCTGACTTTGGGGTGAGAGGTGGGGTACAATACATTGGACTGGTCACCAGAGCGCATACTGACAAACAACAATTCACACCTATGGACAATTTAGTGTCTTTAACGAACCTAATATCCGATTTTTGATGTGTGTGAGGAAGTCGGAGAAAATCCACAGAAGCATGGGGAGAGAAAGTAAACAACACAGGAAGGCCCAGATTCGAACACTGAACCTGAGAACTGTAAGGCAGATGTGCTAACCACTGATATTTAATATACAGACCCTTTCCAAAAAAGTGTGGTGAGTGTGGTAAGGAAGTGAAGAGACGGGTCCAAGCAGGTTGGAACAGGTGGAGGAAGGTGTCAGGTGTGTTATGTGACAGAAGAGTCTCTGCCAGGATGAAGGGCAAAGTTTATAAGACTGTGGTGAGGCCAGCCATGATGTACGGATTAGAGACAGTGGCACTGAAGAGAGAACAGGAAGCAGAGCAGAAGGTGGCGGAAATGAAGATGTTGAGGTTTGCTCTAGGAGTGACCAGGTTGGATAAAATTAGAAATGAGCTCATCAGAAGGACGGCCAAGGTTAGATGTTTTGGAGACCAAGTTAGAGAGAGCAGACTTAGATGGTTTGGACACATGCAGAGGGGATTTAGTGAGTATATTGGTTGCTGCCAGGCAACAGAGCTAGAGGAAGACCAAAGAGAAGGTTGATGGATGTCGTGAGGGAAGACATGAGGGCAGTTGGTGTTAGAGAGAAGGTGGCAGGAGATAGGCTCACAAAAGGATGACACACTGTGGCGACCCCTAACGAGATAAGCCAAAAGAAATAGAAGAAGAATACTGTGAAGAAATCAGCCCAAGTGTTTTAAACTGAGTGTCACACACTATCATCTACTAAACTCAAAGCACCTGCTCAGGTTTCCCCAGGTGTCATTAAATTGCCTCAGTTGGGTTCAATATGGGGAAGACTTGACAACTGGCCAGAAGACCATCATTGATACCCTCCATCGGATGGGGAAGCCACAAACGTTCATAGCTAAGGAGGTTGGCTGATCACAGAGTGTTGTGTCCAAGCATATCAATGGAAAGTCTAGTGGAAGGACAAAATGTGGCAGGAGAAGATGCACCAGCAAAAGAGATGACCATGGGCTTCAGCAGATGATCAAAAACCACCACATTCAGATGCATCCGGGAGATGGGCTACAACTATCGGGTTCTCGTGTCAAGCCACTTCTGAGCCTGAGCCAATGTAGGAAGCGTCTCAACTGGGCCAACGAGAAGGACTAGACTGTTGGCAAGTGGTCCCAGGTCTTCTTTTCCAGTGAAAGTGTGCCTTTCATTTGGGAATCAAGGTCCAAGGATTTGGAGGAAGACGGGTGAAGAACAGAACCCAGGCTGCTTGAGGTCCAGTGTGAAATATCCACAGTCAGTCATGATTTTTGGTGAAATGTCCAGTGCAGGTGTTGGTAAACTCTGCTTTCTTAAATACAAGGTCACCGCAAATGTCTACCAGAATGTCTTAAGAGGACTTCGTGATTCCTTCTGCTGAGGATCTGTATGAAGATGGAGATTTCATCTTCCAGCAGGACCTGGCCCTTCCCCATACCACGGCATCACAGTGCTTGACTGGCCAGCCGACTCGCCATATCTAAACCCTATTGAGAACCTATAGGGTATTATCAAGAGGAAAATCAGACCCTTTATTTCACTACATTCATTTCAGTATATTTGGAATGATTTTACTATATGTATGGATTACTTTTGATTATTTGAATTTGGGCGGCACAGTGGGAGACTGGTTGGCACATCTGCCTCACAGTTCTGAGGACCCGGATTCAAATCCCGGCCCCGCTGGTGTGGAGTTTGCATGTTCCCCCTGTGCCTGCCTGGGTTTTCTACAGGTACTCCGGTTTCCTCCCACATTCCAAAAAACATGCATGGTGGGTTAATTGATTGCTCGTAAGTGTGACTGTATGTGCGAATGGTTGTTCTTCGATATGTGCATGCCCTGCGATTGGCTGGCGACCAGTTCAGGGTGTACCCCACCTCTCACCCAGAGTCAGCTGGAATAGGCTCCAGTACGCCCGCGACCCTACTGAGGATAAGCGGTACGGAAAATGAATGGATGGATATTTGAATATGAAATTAGCTGTTCGTATGTTTGCATCACAGTTCTGATCTTCTATGTGTGAGTAATTTTCATGTTATGTGACATTCACAATACTTGTTGCGATAATGTTTCAATATTGTAATCAACATTTTAGGGCAGCACGCTGAGTTAGCACATCTGCCTCACAATGCTGAAGTTTAGGGATTGAATCTCAAGATCAGCTTGTTCTTGTGATTGGATGGGTTTTCTCCGTGTTGTTCAGCTTCCTCCCACATTCCAAAAACATGCATGTTACGTTCACTGAAGATCTAAATTATCCGCAGGTGTGAGACTAAGTGTTAATGATTGTTTGTCTATATGTGTACTGCATTTGGATGGCGACCAAGTCCAGGGCGAAGTCCGCTTCTCTCCTAAAATCATCTGGGACAGGCTCTAGCTCACCCGTGCCCAAGTGCTGGTATGAGAGGGTGTGCGCTTGCATCACTCACAGTAAACATGTCTTGCTGGTTGCCTTGTGCGTGTGGGTGCTGCTCTGCGTTGCTCTGTGAGTGCTGCTGGCCCTGCCACTGGGGCCACACTGCCTCCGTTGCCCGGGAGGGGAACTGCGACTGAGAACCATCTGGAAAGAGAGAACCAGATGTATGTGAACATTTGTGAGGTCAAAGTCAAACAGAAACATAAATAAGAACGGTACCTACCATAACCGTTTGTGTTGATGCTGACTCGCGCGTTGATTTGTGGGTAGTTTGCGCTACTGGTCTGGCTGGGAGCAGCACCGGTGGGCATCTGGCCAAAAGAACTAGAAGAGCCGCCTCCAAATCCACCCATGGAAGCAAACGGTGGAGACATGGTCTTTGCTGCTTGGGGAGCCATCTGCTGCTAATTGTGGGAGACAAGCAACTCCATTTATTAGTTAGAAGTAGGGCTGGGTGAATGGTTGTTTGTTTATATGTGCCCTGCGATTGGCTGGCAACCAGTTCAAGGTGTATCCAGCCTATCTCCCAAAAGTCAGCTGAGATAGGCGCCACCACACCTGCGGCTGTAGTGAGGATAAGCGGATGGATAGATGGCAAGAGCATGAGGGAGATGGATTTTATTTTAAGGCCATATTGCCCAGCTCAAGGTAGATGATGCATTCAAAGCAATCCTGTTGTAATAAACTACAGTGAACTACTATATCACACGAATAGTGAAAATCCACAAATAATTGACACCGTCCCTAAAAGGGGTTTGCAATGGCATAGAGATGCTACAAGGTGGCGGAAAAGCATTCATATAATTCAAAAAAATAAATAAAAAAAGATCACAACACAAAGTATCCACACCATGCATCTAGCATGTAAAAAAAATCATGAACCCATACTATCTGAACATACTCAGCAGTTCTATTATTCAATACAAACAAACCATCAGTAGTATTAGCTAACATACTATCCTACTAAAAGTTGGTGTGGCATCAAACATGGGCAAACAAATTTGCACACTAGCACTTTACACAAACGGTTATTAAGTCATTAAACTCACGTTTTGGCATTTGCACACTAATTAATATTAGAGAATACAGGTAAATTGTAGCAGCAACGTAGACTACACAGGCTATTCGTGGCTGCATTGGAAGAGAAGAAAAAACATACTTTCAGTTTCACTTTTGACTGTGCAAGAGGTGCAATCAAGGACTGCCAACAAAACAGGACAATTCAAATGCAGATATAAACACTATCCATTAATTAAACCTAACAACAACACCAAAGGTCCATCAGATGACGCCAAAGGAATACATTTATTGCTTTGGCCTGACCGCAAAAACACCAAATATCTGATGATATTTTCAGCAAAAAATGTACTGATAACAAACCGCGACTATCTGGAGGAGGGTTCACTGTACCTGATTACTGAATTGTGTTCCGGCACCTGCTCCGGGCCATCCTCCTGCCGGTCCTCCATGGAGGGGGCTGCTGGTGTTGGAGGGGGTGACGGGCTGCTGGGCTCCATTCTGGCGGGACATCTGGGCCAGCATCTGCCCTGCTGAGTTGGCTGGCTGTGCCATCTGCGGCGCCATACTGACTGGTCTGTAGAATGTGGAAAGCGGGGTTATGTAAAAATTAATGTGCATCAAATAAAGGACCAAGACAGCATGGCAACATTTACAGCAGCCTGGAAAGTACAGGCAATAATTGAGGGAATAGATTCTGAAGTGAACACAGTTTTGGCCGGGAAGCCTCTGCAACCACATTGAAGCTAATGTGGTTAACCCTCAAAAGATTTCTTGTGGATTATATGTCTTGCAAATGAGACTATGGGATGTCCGAGTTGCTCGCTCTGATCAGTTCCGCAAAATTAAATGAATCATAAATACAGTTTATGACAAATGAAGTAACAGTCTAGCAGGGTGTGGGGCCCCAAGATCAATTCTGGACTGCAATTTCTCCTACAATATCTTCTTGGATGAAAAAAAGGAACATAGCAGACTGCTTTCTTCTTGTGTGATGGATACATTATTTGAATTCCTTCATCTGCCATATCTAAAAATATCACGTCAAAAATAGTGCCCGGAGAATTTATTCACTCAACTGCAGATGGGCATGACTGAGGTATTTGTGGAAATATCATACGAATGATCACAAGACACCAATATCTTTGACCTCCTACCTGTTGTATGGGTCACTGGAGCGACTGGCGTTGAAGTTGTTGACAGTGGGGTAGATTTGGGCTAAGGGCGTTGAGGTGGAGGCCACGCCCTTTGTCTGACTGGGGCCTTGGAAAAGGGAGGGGTACAGGTCTGGCTTGTCCAGGCTCTTGGTGTGGTCCGGCCCAGCGGACGTCACTGGCTGCACCGGCATCTGGGGATGACCATATCAGGGATTACCGTAATTTCTCGTGTATAATGCGCACCCATGTATAATACGTACGCCCAAAGTTGATCTCAAAATTCTGGAAAACCCTTCTACCCATGTATAATGCATTTTTACAATGCATGATTTTGCTTCTACCCATATGATCAAAACGTGAAGTATTATATGTATTTTCTTATTTTTTTCAAATAATTATTCTGAAGTTAAGCACTTTATTTGAACACAATACGTTTTTAATTTACTTGCTCTTATTTTCAAATTCACAGCCCTACTTTTATTTAGTAAATGAGAACACACACAGTTGTGCTCATATATTTGATTACCCAGGCAGAATTTGTAAGATGGGTATAATTCTTTAAAGAGAACATGAAGAACCAGGCGAAACACTTAATTTTATTTTAATGGGATTCAAATTAAAACGTCAAGCTTTTCAGAAAAGCATTATCATTAAACAAAACATAAAGAAATTAATGATGGTTGTTTTTCAGTCATATTTTAAAAAACATTATTTCACAAATTCTCCCAGGGTATGTAAACTTATGAGCACAACTGTACATATATGCAGTCATACGTACCCCCTGTCATAATGGAATGAAAGTGTAGGCTACCACTTTTTTTATAACCACTAGGTGGTGGTGGCATAGTAAAATGAAAGTGTACACCTCTCTCATAACCTCTAGGTGGCGGTGGTATTTTGGAATGAAAGGGTACAGCTTTTTCATAACCATTAGATGACGGCATACATTTATAAAATGCGAAAGTGTTTTCCATTTGCCTCTGTTGACTTTTGACAATTTTTTTGGGGGAAAAAAAATTCGCATTATACACGACAAATTACGGTTATGTTGCGGGTCAGATTTACAGCTATATAATATGTACAACTGTCCCCCTCCTGCCTGTCCTTTCCTATTCTATACAATCCTTTTCCTCACTCACAGGGTGTAGCATTAGCGTTCAGTAAAAAATAATAATAATACTGACTTAATATAACCTTGCCGTGTCTTATGTTTCGTTTGTGACTCTTACAACTAGTGTCCCAACTTGTGTTTTTCTCTCTCCTCTCTTTTTTCTCTCTATCCTGTAGCAAACCTCATTCGGTCAGACTGCAATTTATCAATAATATCCATCAAAATACAAATAACTACAGAGGCAGTATGTAAAACTCTTCTGTCGCACAGACAAACTGCTTCTGCATAAAAATATTTACAGATCCTCCATTCTGCATAACCAAGCATGTTTGAAATGTTTGAAAAATGTTTGAAAAAAATAAAAATAAATAAATAAAATAAAATTATTTTGTAGTTGTAATCATAATCATGTAAGCATGTAAACAAGGGGTGTCAAACCCATTTTAGTTCAGGGGCCACATTCACCCCAATTTGATCACAAGTGGGCCAGACTTGTATATTTTTGGCCCAATAAGCGATGAATAACGATTATTCCAAATGTTTCCCATTGTTTTGGTGCAAATAATTCAGTTCATACAGAAAACATACATATTTGTCGATTATCTTGTTGCAAATCATATGAGCAATTTCTTAAACCGCTGTTGGCTAAAGGCCTCTTCATACTCCCGCGCCCACATTGCATCACGTGACCGACGCATTGGGCCATGTGGCCCCTATGCGACACTTGACGCGCACATGGCACAAATTGTCGTGATTGGTCCGTTTTAGTCACATGCTGTGATGACCTACTCACCTTTCCCTTTGGTTCCTCAATAACGCAATCAATTAGCCAACCCCCCCACAACGCCACAGGCCCCGGCACCCAACCCCACCCCTCCACCCCCAGGAGAGCAAGACACCCCAACCCGCAGGGCCCCGAATGCAGCCAGACCTCGCCCAGCCCGAGGGCGGGAGAGTGTCCCTTGTTTGTTGGAAAGGAGGGTGGATAGGGGCACCCGCCAAGGGAACGATAAGGGGGGGGTACCTAATGAGCACCATTGGAGAGCTGCAAAAAGACCTGCAATTAGCAGGTACTGTTATCACAAGGAAAACAGTGAGTAATGTACTCCGCTGCCATGGCCTGTATGCACTCTTATCACGCAAGACACCATTACTGGGGGGGGGGGGGAAGGCATGCCAAAGCTCATTTAAAGTTTGCTGAACAACATTTATACAAGTCAGTTAAATACTGGGGGAATATAGTCTGGTCTGATGAGAACAAACTAAACTCTTTGGATGCCATATTGCACACCATGTTTGGAGGAGAAATGGCACTGCACATCACCCTAAAAATACCATACCAACAGTGAAGTTCGGAGGTGGGAACATGATGGTGTGGGACTGCTTTTCAGCAAATGTTACTAGTAAACTTCATATTATTCGAAGGAAGGCTGAATGGGCAAATGTACCGAGACATTGTTGACAAAAACCTGCTGGCATCTATGAGGATGATGAAAATGAAACGAGGGTGGACATTTAAGCAGGATCATGATCCAAAACATACTGCCAAAAAAACTCAATTGGTTTCAAAGAAAGAAATAAAGCTGCTAGAATGGCCCAGCCAATCACCTGACTTGAATCCAATCAAAAATCTATGGAAGGAACTGACCTTTGGAGTTAATGTGTTCTCTATCCCCATGATAGGCTGGTTCTGGCCTGCGGGCCGTACGTTTGATAACCCTGATGTAAACTCTCCCAGCATTCACCATTTTAGTGCCACTGTTTTCTTAATTTTTTATAATTTACAATAGAAGGAGGCCGATCTCAGCTGCACCTGCGCAAGTGTGATGGGTCCTGCCTCGTATAGGTCTTCTCTTGTAGCGCCCCCTTTGAGCTCAGCCTGCTGCTGTTGCTGCTGCAATTGCCTGTGAAAGGAAAGAGGAGATAAGGATGATAAGCGTCGATTGCAAGGGCAGTCAAACAAGGCTTGTTTCTATTTCCACCACACCTAGACCTGGTGAATGACAAAACACACACACAAAAAACCCCAAAAAACTAAAGAGCCCACCACCGGTCACCATGGCAACACCAAGAGAGAATGGAGAGTATTAGTTTTAAATTGTAGTATAGCATATGCTGCACCCATGCAATGACACATAGCCAACTGTGTTAAAAGTGCGTTACAAACCATCTGAAACTGCCTGAACAGTTAGACATGCATTATTGTAAACACCAGGAACGCTTTCAGGAAGAAGGAGCCACTCGTCCACCATGAAGAAGCCGCTATTGTGTCGTCTAGCCTGCTCTCACCTGGTAGCTACCTTCCCTGGGCTAAGAACCACTGGGGGACTGTTTGAGCTTCTCTGAACCAGGGAGGGGGGCAGCAAAACCCCTGGGGAACTGATGGGAGTGAGGGGGTCCGGGGTCGTGTTTCTATTACCACCCCTCCAGGGGAGGGATGTAGGGAGACAGGCATCAGTGTGAGGTTTGAGGGGGTATAATGATGTGGGTAAGCATTTATCTTAAGACACACTGACATTTGAATGAATACAATTCATGGTGTGATTATGTCACATGATCACCAGGTTTAGGAGAAAAAATAAACATGACAAATGCAACTCACTTGACGTTGACATTTGTGCAGATGATATATTCAATCTCCTCGGAAAACGGATTCTGGAAAGTGAAGGAGCTGGTTCTCATCCAAATCCAATCTCTCGATTTAGAGCGGAACCTGAACATCACGGAAAGGACTTGACCCTTCAGTTTCATCACCTGTGGACGCACAGGAACAACTTGTTGTTCATTCGCATAATAAAATCATGCAAGTCATTGTGCAATGCACAATTCATCAGTACCTCCAGGAATTCACAATGTCACTATTGCAACAATAAGATGAATTAAACATATTCCCGTGAAGTTAAGGTTGCTTGCAATTTCATCCAATCCCCATAATTTTGGACCAATCATCCGAGCGTTCCATGAGTTCCACACTACGCTGCCAAACTGATTTCCTTTTTTCCGTTTTTTTGTGTGAAGATGCATGCAAGTGCGACTGAAGGTCTTTCGTCTTTCCCACAAAAATTTTGCTCAAGATCGTGCTAAACAGTTTTCCAGGTCCTAAACGAGAGTGGGGGTAAACTGTTTTGCACCCTGTTCAATGCTGTGGTTGATCACGAACAAAAATCATCTAAATGACAAAAATCTTTCAAATGTGAACATTCAGAGAATGGCTAAAAGAACACAACTTAAATGTGAAATTTGCAGTTTAAAAACAAAACACTTTTGTCAGATACAGTATATCAGATCAAACATAAGAAAATATACAAGAAATAAAATAAAAAACATTACAATCATAATAAGAGTAAAATCATAACTAAATACATAAAGCAAATAAAACAAAAACAGAGACTGGACAAATCACTTTGACTGAAGCCGTTTCAAATAAATCTGTTGCAAAGCTGAAAGACTGCAGGTGATTTTGATTAAACAAGCATGGTTTGCAATAATGTTAGTTGTAGTTTAATTAATCACCAAGCTGACAGAGGCAAGCTCACCTGTTGCCATGATTATGTGTATGCGAGTGCTTGTGATGACATCCAAAGTGTGCGCCAGTCAGTCTTAAATATATTCAAACGTGCCATCCATTCTGTAGTAAATGACTTACTAAATCAATATTTTGCATCTGGGATGGACTAGCCACTTTCATGTTACCAGCATTAGTCAAAATGCTGATAAAATGGTGGTTTGATTTTATTTTGTTCCATGAGTACGCTTGTAACTCAAAACATCTCAAATCATTCTACCCCTTTGAAATGAATGGAAATCCCATTAATCCATTTCAGACTCACAGTATGCTCTCTGTTGTACACGCATTGGCCACCAGGGCCATTTTGCATTGTGTGTTAGCATTAACCTAGTGGACATTCCAAATGCCAAGTTGTGTGGTTTGCTTTAAATACAAAACTTGTAATTATCTTTATTCTAGGTTTAGTTTGATAGTAACTTCAGCTGCTAGTGGCGATAGGCAGCTTGAAGCCTCCTTTTTAAATAATCTGCCAAACTGCAATTTGCTGGTGGACGACTGGTTAGCACATCTGCCTCACAGTTCTGAGAATCCAGGTTCAAATCTGCCCTGTGTGGAGTTTGCATGTTCTCCCCGTGCCTGCGTAGGTTTTCTCCGGGTACTCTGGTTTCCTCCCACTTCCCAAAAACATGCATGGTAGGTTAATTGGAGATTCTAAATTGCCCGTTGGCGTTAATGTGAGTGTGAATGGTTGTTTGTTTATATGTGCCCTGAGATTGGCTGGCGACCAGTTCAGGGTGTACCACGCCTCTCGCCCAGAGTCAGTTGAGATAGGCTCCAGCACGCCCACGACCCTAGTGAGGAGAAGCGGTACGGAAAATGGATGGATGGACTGAAACTTGCTGCGAAGTGATTTGCAACAACCAAGTAGTGCTCGTATTAAATCAAAAATGAAGGTTAAATAAATAAAATGAATTGAGAATTTTTGCTGGCAAGTCAAAGCAAAAACTCGGCAGAGCGACAGCTCATATTTCGACAAACGAGAGTTACCCATAAATCAAGGCACTATTAATTTGTGTTTATCTGTGTAAATATTGTCAAATAAAATCCGTCTTTAAAATATATACTTGAATGTGTATGTAATCAGAAATGGGGTGGATGAGTGTGCGAGAGATATCACTGAGTGAGGAATAAGAAAAAAAAATGTTAAATGCAAATATTTCATCACAACAAAAGCTCTTAAAAAAAAATAATAATAATTGCAACATCAATAGGAGTTTTCGCAAAAACCTGCCACAAAATCAGGAATTTTAGGCCGCAAATATCACCCAAAAAGCCTGTGGAATCCTGGAGGGACTGTTATTATATTATACACTACATGTAAAAAAAAATACAGTGGTGCCTTTAGGATATGAGTCACCCTATTGACACATTTTTCGAGACACGAGCTATAGATCGGGCGCGTTTTTTGACTTGCGAGCCCAAACTTGAGAAATGAGTGCGGTGCAGCGGCAGGAAGATCCACACGCTTGACAAAAAGCGGCACTTTGGCTGATATAATGAGAATATTCTTCAAAAAAGAGGCTTCAAGCTGTACACTGCCACTACCAGTTGGAGACACGGGTATTTGAAACAAGCACAGCCTCCATCAAGCATAATATGTAAAACACCACAGCCACACGGGCTAACAATTAACAAAAACACCAGCCGGGTTTTTAAAACAATTTAAAACTATGGACAAGAGATCACCGGATAAGTTACGGAGACACATACGTCTGCAGAAGATGGAATGTGGAGGATTCACTCGGAAGCAGATCGAACACATTATTAAAGAAGAGCTGAATGTCATGTGGGGTGCAAATGTTGTTACTGTGTGTTTGTACACAATGTCATACTGTTGAGTGCAGGGTTTCTAATTAAAAGACGTAAAACAAAAGCTTTGGCCAGGTAACCGCTGATGAGATTCATACAGTCTTCCTGCATACAGAAGCAGAGAGGGCGGGGGTCGAGTGAGTGTTGGGGGAGGGTGAGAGAGGGAGAGGAAGAGAGAGAGAAACTGCACATTTAAAGGTACAGGCATACAAATGACACTGCAGTGTTTGCATGTGTGAGACATTTCGCTTGATTACATTCCATAAAAACATAAACCTTTATCTTCACATTCTCTTCCATTGTGTTTTTATGAATATATTTTACAATATACCGCTCATTGTCTTTGTACAAAACATGTTAAATTTTGTTTTTTTTGGGGGGGTATTGGAATGGATTAAATGCATTTCCATTCAATTTAATGATAAAATGTTTTGAGATGGCGGCACGGTGGGCGACTGGTTAGAGCGTCAGCCTCACAGTTCTGAGGACCCGGGTTCAATCCCCGGCCCCACCTGTGTGAAGTTTGCATGTTCTCCCGGTGCCTGCGTGGGTTTTCTCCGGGCACTCCGGTTTCCTCCTACATCCCAATAACACGCATGAATTGGAGACTCTAGATTGCCCGTAGGTGTGAACGTGAGTGTGACTGGTTGTTTGTTTGTATGTGCCCTGTGATTGGCTGGCAACCAGTTCAGGGTGTACCCTGCCTCCTGCCCTGTTAGCTGGAATAGGCTCCAGCACGCCCGCGACCCTAGTGTGGAGAAATGGCTCAGAAAATGGATGGATGGATGTTTTGAGATGAGTGTTTTTACATAAGAGCATGGTCACAGATCACAGTAAACTCGCATCTCAAGGCACCGCTGTACTTGGAAAGACAGAGGACATGTCTATCACGAGGAGACCCACAAAAAACATTTCAAGAAACTATGCCCGAAAAGAAGTCTGCCATTTTGGATTGAAGCAGCCATTTAGGAATATTTGGTCCATTTCCAGGGGTCCTTCAAAAACTAACTAGACTTTGTCTGAATCAAAGCACATTTAATCAATAGAAAGGCAACGATAAATTGTGAAAATCGTGTGGGGATGGAGCATAACAAAGTTTGATGACTCATACAAGAGAGCACAACTAAATAATTTAATTAGAATATTTAAAATTATCCCGCAGTGTGTGAACTATACATCTGTCCTCTCACTTCTTACATAAGAGTGAGATAAGGCACGACAATGCAACAACATACACATCTATACACACACACACACACACACACACACACACACACACACACACACACACAGACGCTACTGTGACAAAGCAACATTGCACAGCGCATGGAGCAAAAATTCATGCACGCTTCACTACATTGCTGGGCCATGTTTCACACGTGACCTTTAAAAAAAATAAAAAAAAATTAAAAAAAATAATCACATAAAAGGGCAGAGGGTATCAGGAAGCCAGTTACTCATGCACATTGGATTACCTCAGCAGTAGCACCACAACAAGACATGAACAGGAAAAAGTGAAAATAATGTGTAAAAAGGTAACATTAAATAAATTACATTTTAAAGTTTTTAATAATTTACTTTAATGACTTTAAACATCCATCCAATTTGTATTGTTTTTGTCCTTCTAATTAGGGTTGCGAGTGAGGTGGAGCCTATCCCAGCTGACTTTGGGTACGCCACAGACTGGTCACCAGCCAGTTGCAAGGCGCATACAGACAAACAAACATTCACACTCACCTTTCATACCTATAGACATGCATTTTTTTTGTAGAATGTGAGAGAAAGCCGGGAGAACATGCAAACCCAACACAGGAAGGACTGAGCTACAATTCGAACCCCAAACCTAAGAACTGTGAGGTAAACATACTAATTACCTGGGTCCACCATGATGCCATCATTTAAACATTTTCACTTTTATTTTAAATGTTTTGTTTTCATGTTTATTTTGTACCTGTTGGAAGCTGTCCCGGAGTAAGCCCTGGTCTTCTGGATGGGCGAGTTCTAGAATATTCTTCCCTAACAGTTCCTAAATGACACGACATATGAGCTTACTGTACGTAATTTAAGATTCTCTTTATATAAAAAAGCGTTAGCCTAAAGTTGTGTACCTGAGGCTGGTAGCTGACAGCCGCCACACAGCGGTGGTCAACAAATGTAAATATGCCCTGGCAGTTATGGCGCGAGATGAACTCCACTGGAACGCTGATGCTGTTTACGTCTGTGTCACCTGGACAGCAGGTCACCTGAGGTGGGTTGTTGCATTTGAAAAACAAATGCACTGACAGTTATTAAAGCAACATTTGATAGTCTTTCATGCGACTCAAATGCTTCGTAACAGTCTTGGTACCTGTTGTACCAGTGTTTTTACAGTAGTCACAGACAATGGACAAAAGGATTTGAAAACAGAGTGAAACAATGCAAACATAAGACATACTGCAATCCACTTCAGAACAGTCTGGAGGGTGGCCATAAAGAAAAATCTTGTGATAGATATGGATACAGGACACGTTTCCAAAACATTTTACTTATGGCCAGATGATGAGTCAACGACTTAATGTGGGTATATTATTAATTGGAGAGATGTAATACATTCAGACACAGAGGGTTATTTCTACCTGCAATCTGCCGATGGCAACAAGACAGTAGTGACTCCCCTGAGGGTTGTCCGCTTCATTGTCTGATAAGGACACTCCTAAAACACAAAATGTTTAAATATGGGCAACTGAGTAGAATGTACAGTCAACCAGAAAGTATTGATAGCACTTCACTTCATAGTCTTATTCCAAAATGGATTAAATTGTACACACAACACCCCATACTGACCATCAAGATTTAATCTATTAACTGTTAACTAACCAATTGCTTCAATAAAGGAAAGCAATCACACCACCGTCCCGTGGTCTTCAAAAGGACTGGCGACTCAACTTGATGGGATTTTTGCAAATGTATTAAAAATGCATAACTAATTAATCACATCTACATAAGTATTTACAGCCTTTGGGCCATACTGTACTTTGTTGATGTACCAATTACAGACTCAAGACCTTTTGATTATTATACCGCAAGCTGGACACACCTATCTGGGCAGTTTCACTTCCTTTTTGCAACACCAGGATAGGAATCACAGCACTTGAGGCTGTAATTGCTGCCAAAAGTGCAACAATAAAGCATTGAGCAAAGGCTATTAATACTCATGTCGATAAAATGTCTAATTTCTAATAAATTTGCAAGAATGTCAACCAAAAAAAATCTGTTGTCATCATGAGATATTGTGAGTTGAATTTTAAGCAATAAAATTATTTTTTTCCACTTTGGACGAGGGCTGTAACGTGGAAAAAGTGCTGTCAATAATTTCTGAATGCAGTCAGTGCAAGAAAGATCAGATGCAAACAAATTTTACCTGCAGGCGGCCAGGACTTTATGTATCCTGTACAGTGAACCACCACATACTGAGGCTCGCCTTCCTTTGCTACACCCAAACCATTCCTAAATTGAAGATGTAACAAATGCAGCAAGATGGTCAAATTCAGCACACATACAGGATGCCCTAAAATTAGCAGCATGCTACAGTAAGGATCATTCACAATCTTGGTTCTAATCACCTGTTTCTATTCCTAAGGAAGTGTAGTCTGTTCATGGACATGGGTTCCACTGGACAAGAGCCACATCTGCAAGTACAACCACACCACTACGTAAAGAAATGGTGCATTCAGGCATACCTCTCAATATATGTAAATCAACAAAAGGACACCTCATTCTACATATGAATGATCGCCGGGCTCCCATTGTCATCCGGGCGGAGGACTGCTGGCTCTCCTTCTTCACTGTTCCTGTTTTCAAGTCCAACATCCTCCCTTTGAAGGACCACAATCCAAGTGGATTACTATCCATCATTCCTTAGGGAAGTGTTTTTCCCCACTCTGTGCTAGGTATACCTGTGTTGTTATTCTCCGCCGTAGACAGCTGCTCCCTCAGCTTCTCCGTGTCATCGGGGTGAAGCTGGTCGTAGAGGGACGAGCCCAGCCAGTCGGACTGTGACTGGTTCAGGACGGGCGTCAGAGAGTCTGAGACATAAACGATGCGACCAGTCTCGCACGACACCACAAACAGAAATCCATCGGCTGCTTCCAGGATGAGGTGCTTCAGCTCCTGCAGTCAAACGGCATCAAGCCAGGTATTAACACACATTTAAAAGCGTTCCAAGCATTTTCACACACACAGTACAAGTAAATCAGCTGCAATAGAAATCCAAACCTATTAAATAAGTGTCCACAAACTTCACATAGGGACTAACTACGGTGGAAGCCAAGACTTCGGTTCATGTTTCTCAACTTAGTAACCACAACCGTCACAAATCTTTCACACCGCAGGAATTAATTCAACCATAATGTGACCTGTAGGGTGCTACCAGCGACCAATCTCCTCTGGTTTTCCCTTGGGCTGGACTGAAACGGGAGTCGACCAACACAAACTTCGACCATTTTCATGGGCGTTTCCAAAAGGCTTAAGGGGCCATTTATATGAGGTAATTTTTTCGTGGAAAAGTTACAATCAATTGTCTTTCCAGTTGTTAGTTGACATGAAAAACGTTTTTTTTTTTATTTTTTTTTTATACACACATCGTGAGTGTGTGTGTGTATATATATAAATATATAAACACACTAGTAACCACAATCCATACCACTATCGGGAGTTGGTTAACCCTTCAACCCAACACTTTTCCCAAACGTATCTTCACCTGGTCGGTGAGAAAGGAAGGCTTGTAAGAACCGTCTGGGTTGGTGTTTCCACTCCCTCTAAGAGACTTCATGTGTGACACGGCCATTCGCAGGATGGTGAGTTTGTCGGGCTTCCGTGCCAGCGCACTGCACGTGGGCACCATGTCTGACAGCTCCGTGATGTAGGCTGTCATCTTGTTCCGCCTCCGCCGCTCTATCTCGCTGTGGTTCTCCCTGGAGCGACAACACCAGGGAGGAGAGTAGAGGTGGACAGGACAAGAGGGCGAGCGAGATGGGGCGGGTGGAGAAGGGTTTAGAGTTAATGTCGTAATGCGTCAGCGGGTTGTCTTGGGAAAAGAGGCGGTAATGAAACAAATAAATAAATAAATAGTGATTTGCCCAAAAAGAATAGAAGGGTGAGAAAGCGAGAGTCTGCTCTTTTAAGACCATGTGTGTGTGAAAACAGAGAGCAAGTGCAGACAGAGAGAGCGACAGCAAGTGAGAAAGAGGAGAGAAATAAAGAGAAGAAGGGAAGGGATTACTAAAGAGAAACACAGCATAGTTGTTAGGTACCCATAACAAAAAAGTGGGCTTGAGAGAGACCACCAACAGTCTTTATTACAATATTGTCAAAGATGGTGTCAAAGTGAGCTTGCGATCCCGACATAAGGGTTAGGACAGTACTTAATCACAGTGCATTCAATCTGGATATACACGCAGGAAGAGGAGCCTTTTGCTGTGGCATAGGCCATACCTGGTGAGTTTTTCCTTATCTGCAAAACTTTGATGTTCTTCCAAAAACCTGGAAACGAGACCAACCCGCTAAAACACGCCCAAAAAAGGATTACAGTGGAACTTGCAATGTGAAACATTTTATTTAGGTTTTAAAAACGGCTCAAACATTTTGTTTAAAAAATTAAAATGCAAACATTTCCTGACAAATAATAGTGCCAATTTTTAGAAATAACAAATTTAATTTTAATGAACAACATATGAGGTTGGAAACATAAGAAATTATTAATTGTGACTCGCTCATATTTCACGCTTCCTCTGACCGTCCCTATTCGTCCTGACGCCGCTCCGCTGCAGCGTCCCTTTCCACTGTCTTTTTCCGAGAGAAGAACATAGTTATAGGTAGTTGTTGCCGCTCTTTTTTCTTCTGGGCGAGAAGATTCTTACAAACAGACATGCCACCTTCGATTATATTTGAGAACTGTTACAAACGAAACTCAAAGGGTCCCATTCTTGCGCAGCTCCAGCGGTATCCGCAGAGGCGACCTCTCCGTGCAGAGAAACACTTTTATGTCCAAATCGTTTCTGAAATTTGTCAAACCAGCCCTTGCTGGCATTGAATTAGCTTACTGGGCCTACTGGGTGAGCAGCAGCACTCGTCGATGGCCTGGGCTCCGCATCCTCCTCATCCTCGCTGTCAGCAAAGCTTTCATAAAACTTTTTTTTTAGCTTTAGTGCGGATAAAGTTTGTATCCAGCGAAATTTTCTTTTTTCTGCAGTCACTAATCCACAACGATAAAGCTGATTCCATCCTTACGATTGTCCTGTTGCGGACAGTTACAACCCTTTTTGCTTGCTTATTAAAACTTATTTCTGCTGTCGTCGTTATATTACTTGTGTATATATATATATATATATATATATATATATACACACACACACATATATACACATATATATACACATATATATATATGTATATATACATATATAAACATATATATATATACACACATATATATATATATATATACATATATGTATACATATATGTATATATATACATATATATATATACATATATATATATATGTATACATATATGTATATATATACATATATATATATACATATATGTATATATATACATATATATATATATATATATGTATATATATACATATATATATATATACACATATATGTATATATATACATATATATACGTATATATACGTATATATGTTTTTGGGATGTGCGAGGAAACCGGAGTGCCCGGAGAAAACCCACGCAGGCACGGGGAGAACATGCAGAAGTGTGAGGCAGACGCTCTAACCAGTCGTCCACCGTGCTGCCTTATTACATATATTATGTATTACTAAATGTTGTGAATCAATAAAAATATAAAAGTATTTGAAGTTGTTTTGTCAGTTTTCATTTCACTACTTTACTATTTGAGATTTTATCCGTGGTATCGTTTCAGTACCACTATCAAGGTACTTTATGCAGGTATCGTATCGTGACACCACTATTCTGAAAACATATGGACAGTACATTATATTTTTAAATGCAGTTTCAAATGAGTTTGCTTTATGCCAGATACATATTGCTTGCTATGACGTCTGCCAGCCTAAGGCTGCGCTGCAGAGTGAACTAGTGGCTACAGAACAAGGAAGTTACATTTCTTGTCACTTTCCTACTATGTTTTGTGCGGGAACTTACTACTCCCCTGTAGTGTACCGGAAAAATCAGGATAGGAATCCATGTATTTTTTTCACTAGCTGTCTGCGGTCCCGAGCTACCAGTTGAGAATCACTGGTGTACACTAGATTGTAAAAATAAAAACCTGGCCCATCCACATTATACAGGCAAGACAACCTCCCTGCTTTCTGCTGTTCGTATGCTGCTACCTACGAGCTACAGCTAACACGGCTAAAAACGTTGCCAAGCTGTGGAGTCGCTTGGCGTGCGGCGTCAATGCAGCATAAGTCACTAAACATCTGCTCAATGGTAGCGAAAAAGCTACACTTTTGTAAAGTATCATCATCACAAAGAGAGGACAAGGAGTAATTAACAAGATAAGTCAGAAAAGCCATTCTAATTGCTAAGCTATCGTGACATGAAGTTGGAAAACGCCAAAATAAGTGATTGGGTGACACAGTTCACTTGTCACATAGGTCTGGCTCCAACCACGTTATAGCAGACAGTAACCAACTTTAAAGAGCTAAATAGTAGGCAAATTAATAAGTGTCTCGAGAGAAAATAAGAATTACACTACACGGCACAGCCACACAGAACCGGAAACCAGAAATGAATTAGAACGTCATTCTTCTTCTTGATTTCCAGCAGACTGGCATGTTTAGTGCATTGCTACCCCCACTGGTTAAAGGTCAGCAGACAATGATTGAAAAATAATTCTTGATAACTCTAGAACCCCTTTACAAACTACATCTGCCATTTCGAAGTGATTATATGGGAGACATAGAGCAGTTAAATCGATAAATATGATGCAAAATGCGCCTTCTGCTTTTGGCATCCAGGGCCTTCCGGTCTTCGTCTCTTTCCGGCGCTGTGACGTCACACAAGCCAAACATCCTGTTCATTCGGTGTTGTGTGCTGTTGTTCCCGTCCTTGTATATTTGTTGTCGTATGATTTAACAATGTCATGATGGTTTATTGTGTGGCATTTGGTTGTACAAATGGTTCAGGCAGCGGCAAGAGTTTTTTGTTTTCTTTTTGGCTTTCCAAGTGAAAAAGGAATACGTGATAGGCAAAGTCAATCGACAGGGGAAGAAACGTGCTCAGCTATGGGTGCCTAGCAAGCATTCCAAACTGTGCCGATCATTTCGAACCAGCCTGTTTTGAGTAAGACTTTTAGCAGAAAGCATTGGATACAGAGTCAGAGGGTGAAACCAGCTGCGGTGCCAACTATTTTTCCTACGGCCATCGGGAACTCCACCGCCAGCAAGAGAACAAAATCTCATTGCCGCCACGATGCAGCAGCGAAGCGGCACAGACAAGAGGTGAGCATTTCCTTGTATATACCTACGACTCTATTATGGTTACTATGCACTGTGGAGTAGGGGGAAAAAAAGACCCACACAGTACTTTTCAGTACTGTCGTCTGTACTTTTTCCTATATGAGAAGCCAACAGACACACGGCAAAGACTGTGTGCGGCGTGTTATAATGCAACTCGAGCGAGGGGAACACAATATATAGGAATACTGCATACTATGTAAAAGATTGTGACGTGTCACTGAAACATATATGAATATGTAATACGTATTGTCGTGCTCAAAAATATTGGCACCCCTGGGGTGGCATTATTTCAAGCCACGAGTGTATAAAAAGACACGCGTTTGACATAACGTCACATCGAGCCAGTGGCCACTCTCTATTTCTGTTGTACAGCTGCTACTTGGCAAACACGATGCAAAGTTCAGTTGGGTTTTCCTGTTCGTCGAAATCCTCCTCCTCCACATATTCCAACACGTTGCTCGCCATTGCATATAGTGTGTAGTGGGCTGTGTTTGTCAATTGCAACGTCACTTCTGGTAGCCCTTGCGGTGGATAGAGTAACACCACCCTGGTGTCTTGAGCTTCAGGTATGTTCGGGGATGACTCAATATGCGTCATAAAAACCTACTTTTTTAGCTAAACTATGGTTGAAAACTTGATGGAAGTTATGTATGTATTACATAACATACAAACAATGCAAATATGAATTTTAACTGACCCCATAACATCTTTGTCATCTGACCTTTAAATGATGAACACTTGGAGCAAAACTAGCTTGGTATGAAAGGTTATATTTTTGGATACAGCCCAATGTTTATTAGGAAGTTCAACATTTCCTTTCCTCTCACGACTGGGGAAAATTAGTATGTTGCCTGAGAACAGGGACCTTCAAGGTTGAAAGTACTGTATATTAATATAATAAATATAAGATAACCTTTATTAGTTCCACTATGGGGAAGTTTGCATCAGAAAACATTTAAGTACATTGAAGCCATAATTTATTAACAATTATAATTACAGAATAGAATTACAGAATAATGATTATGTTATGCAACTGAACAGTATGCATAATTATTTTATCCTATGATATAATATACTGCAAAAACTGTCTTGCGGTAATGTTCTTCACATAATTTTAAAAATATGGAAATTCAGACAAATTGTTCTTGAGTTAATTTCTATAGGTTGGCAGCTCTACAGTTATAGCCATAAATGTAATTTTACTTCATTTACTTGATTCATTTCGGCATTGATTTCGGCCAAGAATTTTCATTTAGGTGCATGACTAGTACTACCAATTACATACTGTATTCTTTATCCTCTACTAAAAATGACTATTGGTATATGATTCACACTTGAATTGAAGACAGGACACGCCTTGCTGCAATATAATTGGCTGTTGCATCTAGGCAGGAAAGTTAGTGTGAATTACAGTCATGGAAACAATTATTCGACCACCATTGTTTGTTCATTTTATTGTTCAGTTTAATACCTAGTACCACTAAAGGTATATTACATGAAGAATACAATGAACGCGACAAAAATGCAGCTGATTCCATAATACTTTATGTCCTACTTGACAAGTCCTCCCATGGATTTTTATTATTATCAAAAAAATAAACATGGAAAATGGTTAAATATCAGCTGTTACATTAAATTCACAATGATGGTGAAATATTTTTTTCCATGACTATAAGTATGAACTGATCTATATACTGCCACCATGTGGCCAGGGCGCACACCAGAATGAGCTGCACAATGCGCACTGAATTGAGTGAGAAAGGGTAACAAAAAATGTTAAATGCTTTTTGTTCATTTATGGAGGTTCCACATTAACTCAATCAATAAAAAAAGAAAAAGCAGAAAAAAAGGACAGCACAAGGTGTAGTGTTTCCACCACTAAAAAACACATTCTCCGTCCCGATTTCATCGCCCTACCTAGCGAAGCGCTCTTTGTCGTTGGAGCCTCCTGTATCATCATCACACCTGATAAAACATAGAACACACGGACAACCATCAGATGGCAGCAGTCTTCATCAAAACACGTGCTATTATACACAATGATAAGACTCGAGTACCTGAACAACTTATTTCCTTCGTCATCATCAAAATCAGAGCTGCAATACAAGGAGGAGGAAATATAAAATTAACAGCAAAATGTGAAATATCATTTTATGGGTCGTTTCCATATAATTTATCAACAACAGTAAAGACATACCCCAATGAATTTCATTTGGAAAATCAATTAGTTTTACTGATATGAGAATTTTAATTATTGGCTGCAGTTGTTATCATTCAAAAGGTTATAAATGTTTCTACGAAAAGATTTGGTTCTTAAGTTATATTTTTCCTAATGCCAAAATACAGGACATCGTACCAAGGCTCCAAAAAAATTATCGGTAAGCATTTCTCATTTTCAGTTTCTATTTGCCGTACGCTGTACTGTGATGACAGTTTCCGAAAGCAACACAAATGTCCTGAATTCAATCAAGTTGTTGTTATCACACATTGGGCATAACATTATGGTGATGAAGGTGGAGCTTCACTTCTCACAACTGCCCCCGTTCCTCACCGCTGGTCCTGTGGTCCCACTCGTAGAGATCGTTTAAGACTAGCGGTGATCGGAATAGCCAAAGCTAGCGAGGCTAACTGCTATTCTCATCTTCAAACAGCTTATTTTCGTACTCTTGGAGCCGTGCGGCTGTATGAAGACTGTGTTCCCTTGTTGGTCGGACATTTCGCTGCTCCACAGAGCGTTCAACGGCAGCCGATGGGCAAGTTGAAAGTCCTCTGCTTGTTGGAAGACGAGTTGCCAAAAACACATGATTAGTGATTAGTCGACTTTGAATTTTAAATATCGATGGGGAGTAGTACAGTCAACTTGTGGAGTAATCGGTTCATCACCCAATTCTATATAACTATTTTATAAATAATGTGTTGCTATGAAGTCTGTACTTTTGTTGCTATGAAGTCTGTACTTTTTATTTGGTACCGTCTGATTTCGGTTGGGACTACAGAGTACCGATTCACGTAAAATCAAACGTTACCACGTTTAGGTACTTAGACCCATCCTTGTTACTGTGCGGGACTGGAAGAGTTGCCGATTTTCCATGGCGCACTTGACCGCAGAAGTGCGCGTACAAATGTAATAACAACACTCAGTAGCCGCCGATACAATCACACTCACAACAAACCAGCATGGATTGACAGCGCTCAAAAGTATGCCGCGGAGATTAAACCCATTGCAATATATGTGATGCAAAGTACCAGGTCAGCGGGGGTAATACATCCAAATCTGAGGAAGCACTTAATTAAACCAAAGGCCTCCGATGTATGGATATGCCTAAAACTCCTGCATTTGGCACAGGTAGCAGTTACACGCTAGTTTCTGTTCGCAACTTGTCATCTGATACCAATGAACAATTGGCCTTAAAAAATGGTGCTGGTTGTGGCAGCAACGCCAGCAAAAGTGAGAATGCCAATGCAAGTGAAGCATCATCTTCGTCTGTCCCAGGCACAGTGGGGCAAAAAAAGTATTTAGTCAGCCACCAATTGTGCAGGTTCTCCCACTTAAAAAGATGAGAGGCCTGTAATTTTCATCATAGGTATAGCTCACCTATGCGAGACAAAATGAGGAGAAAAAAAAAAAAAAAATCCAGAAAATCACATTGATTTATAAAGGATTTATGAGCAAATTATGGTGGAAAATACGTATTTGGTCAATAACAAAAGTTCATCTCAATACTTTGTTGTATACCTTTTGTTGACAACGACAGAGGTCAAACGTTTTCTGTAAGTCTTCACAAGGTTTCACAAGCACTGTTGCTGGTATTTTGGCCCATTCCTCCATGCAGATCTCCTCAAGAGCAATGATGTTTTGGGGCTGTCGCATCACAGACTTTCAACTCCCTCCAAAGATTTTCTATGGGGTTGAGATCTGTAGACTGGCTAGGCCACTCCAGGACCTTGAAATGCTTCTTACGAAGCCGCTCCTTCGTTCCCCGTGCGGTGTCTTTGGGATCATTGTCATGCTGAAAGACCCAGCCACGTTTCATCTTCAATGCCCTTCCTGATGGAAGGAGGTTTTCACTCAATATCTCACGATACATGGCCCCATTCATTCTTTCCTTTACACGGATCAGTCGCCCGGGTCCGTTTGCAAAAAAAACAGCCCGAAAGCACAATATTTCCACCCCCATGCTTCACAGTAGGTATGGTGTTCTTTGGATGCAACTTGGCATTCTTTCTCCTCCAAACACAACAAGTTGAGTTTGACCAAAAAGTTATATTTTGGTTTCATCTGACCATATGACATTCTCCCAATCCTCTTCTGGATCATCCAAATGCTCTCTTGCAAACTTCAGACGGGCCTGCACATGTACTGGCTTAAGCAGGGGGACACGTCTGGCACTGCAGGATTTGAGTCCCTGGCGCTGTAGTATGTTACTGATGGTAGCCTTTGTTACTTTGGTCCCAGCTCACTGCAGGTCATTCACTCGGTCCCCTCGTGTGGTTGTGGGATTTTTGCTTACCGTTCTTGTGATCATTTTGACCCCACGGAGTGAGATCTTGCGTGGAGCACCAGATCGAGGGAGATTATCAGTGGTCTTGTATGTCTTCCATTTTCTAATAATTGCTCCCACAGTTGATTTCTTCACACCAAGCTGCTTACCTATTGCAGATTCAGTCTTTCCAGCCTGGTGCTACAATTTTGTTGCTGGTGTCCTTTGACAGCTCTGTGGTCTTGGCCATAGTGGAGTTTGGAGTATGACTGTTGGAGGTTGTGGACAGGTGTCTTATTGATAACGAGTTCAAACAGGTGCCATTAATACAGGTAATGAGTGGGGGGAAGAGGAGCCTCTTAAAGAAGAAGTTACAGGTCTGACCTGCTTGCTCTCTCTTGCTTGTTTGTAGGTGACCAAATACTTATTTTACGGAGGAATTTACCAATTAATTCATTAAAAATCAAACAACGTGATTTTCTTTCTCATTTTGCCTCTCATAGGTGAGGAAAACCTATGATGAAAATTACAGGCATCTCTCATCTTTTTAAGTGGGAGAACTTGCACAATTGGTGGCTGACTAAATACTTTTTTGCCCCATTGTAATTGAGCCTAATGTTTAAAATCACATTAGCTTGGCTTTTTAACTTGCATCAGTTAGCATTATTAGCTTGGTTCCTCATACTTTGTAACGTTCATGTAAATGCTTGTTTTAATTTACAGGTCCATTGGACCCACTGTCAACCTGACCTCTTTTGTCATAGTTGCCATAGTCCGACTGGTTAGAGCGTCAGCCTCACAGTTCTGAGGACCCGGGTTCAATCCCCGGCCACGCCTATGTGGAGTTTGCATGTTCTCCCCATGCCTGCGTGGGTTTTCTCCGGGCACTCCGGTTTCCTCCCACATCCCAAAAACATGCATTAATTGGAGACTCTAAATTGCCCGTAGGTGTGACTGTGAGTGCGAATGGTTGTTTGTTTGTTTGTATGTGCCCTGCGATTGGCTGGCAACCAGTTCAGGGTGTACCCCGCCTCCCGCCCGATGACAGCTGGGATAGGCTCCAGCACGCCCGTGACCCTAGTGAGGAGAAGCGGCTCAGAAAATGGATGGATGGATGGACTACGTACACACAAAAAGACCAGAAATTGGTACCGTTGAGTACCGGAGCCGATTCCTACCGTACAGTTAAATTGGGAATTTAATCCCGCGGAGGGATTTAAATTCCTAATCTATACTGAAAACGCTTGAGAAAAATCACAAATTAATGTCTAAAGCATACGTTGTATATTACTGTACTATGAACACACACTTACGCCGCTCGTCTCTTGTTGCTTCCTTTTGGTACGACAGCCCCACCACTTGCTTGGGTCCCACTTGCCCCCATACCCAGATCTGGGTCTGCTAAATCTATTAATAAAGAGACAATGTGGCAGAAATGAAAGGTCAATTACGATTCTGGCTCCTGTACTCAACAACAAATCAGCATTTGAGATAGCGTTGAAGATTGGCTGATCGATCGACAGATGGAAAAAAAATATTGCAAAAGCAATTGATGAGAGACAGGGCATCCGGAAAGTATTCATAGTGCTTCACTTTTTATGTTACAGCAGTTACTTTTGGAATTTTATTAAAAATAAAAATAAATAAGAAATCACACGTACCAAAGCATTCACAGCCTTTGCCACGACGCTCAAAATTAAGCTCAGGTGCATCATGTTTCCACTGATTATCCTTGAGAGGTCCCTACAGTTTAAATGAAGTCCACCTTTGGTAAATTCAGTTGATTCGACGTGCTTTGGAAAAGGCACACACCTGTATATAAATGGTCTCATAGGTGACAGTACATGTCAGAGCACAAACCAACTTCAATGAAGTCAAAGGAATTGCCTGTAGACTTCCAAGACAGGACTGTCTCAAGGCACAAATATGGGGACGGGTGCAGAAAAATGTCTACTGCTTTGAAGGTTCCAATGAGCAAACTGGCCTCCATCATCCGTAAATGGAAAAAAATTCTGAACCACCAGGACTCATCCTAAAGCTGGCCGCCCGTCTAAATTGAGCAATTGGGGGAGAAGGCCTCAGGCTGGGAGGTGATCAAGAACCCGATGGTCACGCTGTCAGAGCTCCAGTGGAGAGAGTAGAACCTTCTCGAAGGACAACCTTCTCTGCACCACTCCACCAATCAGGCCTGTATGGTAGAGTGGCCAGATGGAAGCCACTCCTTAGTAAAAGGCACATGGCAGCACATGACGCCTGTAGTTTGCCAAAAGGCACCTCAAGGACTCAGACCATGAGAAAGAAAATTCTCTGGTCTGATGACTTTTTGGCGTAAATGTCATGTTTGGAGGAAACTAGGCACCGCTCATCACCTGACCAAATCCATCCCAACAGTGAAGCATGGTGGTGGCAGCATCATGCTGTGGGTATGTTTTTCAGCAGTAGGAACTGGGAGACTAGTCAGGATTGAGGGAAAGATGAATACAGCAATGTACTGAGACATCCTGGATGAAAACCTACTCCAGTGTGCTCAGGACCTTAGACTGGGGCAAAGGTTTATCTTCCAACAGGACAACAACCCTAAGCACACAGCCAACATAACAAAGGAGTGGCCAGGAGCTGCCTGTGAATGTCCTTGAGTGGCCCAGCCAGAGCCCAGACATGAATCCTATTGAACATCTCTGGAGTAGACTTTACACCGATCTGATCGGCTTGATCGGTATCGGCCGTTAATTACCATTTTATGCTCATCGGCTTTAATGTCATAATTCGCCGATCCGATCAATGCACCGCAAAAGACATTTACTCTGCGTCGCTGTCGTGTACAGTATATTTGAATTCATAAGGTAGTTTATTTTTTAGCCTTGTCGCGTGTCTTTTGATGCAGTACTGTAACTATCTGAGCGCCAATGAAGTTATTTATATTAAAAAAATAAAAATAAAAAACTGTCGGTGGTGTGGGACAGACAACACATCTGAGACAGACAACACATAATGCGTTAATCAGACTACAAGACAAATTTGGTTTTTCACTAATGAACTATGTCAGACTACTGCAATAACATCTTGTATTCCGATACCACCACATCACGTCTTTTACGATCACTGGGCTTTATCTTGTCAACTCAAACGCGACCAGATACACTCGTTACCATGATGATGACGACAACAATGGATCGTGCATGTATTGTGTTGGTCAAAAAAGAACAAAATGGGGAAAAACGTGTGGTGGTGGTGGTTACCGGTGCTCGGGAGAAGTAGTTCATTCAAGTATTGCTTGAGGTATGTTCACGTACTTTTAATACGATACGGCTCACAAGCAGCCAACAAAATGTTATGTAGCCTACCAAGCTCGCACTAACGGTTGTACGTAAACGTGCCGCCGTTCTGTCGAATGATGCTCTAAAGTTTCGGTGTGTGTGAAGTAATTTAATCACAATAAAGTAATTTAATTACAGTAAGTTAGCACCCATTATTTCTGTCATGTTGTAATGTTGGTCTGACCTGGCTGATTAGAATCCACGACCTGACTAGAGAATACGTTTGAAGATACAGTACACATGTATATACAGTAAATGAACAAGTCATTTAAATAAACACATTGCTCCATCTTGTGATCGGAGATCTTTTTTTTTTTTTTTTTTTTTTTTAAAACTCGCTGATTGGCCCCAAAAATCCTGATCGTATAAAGCCTACTCTGGAGAGATCTGAAAATGGCTGGTTACTCCCCATCCAAGCTTGAGAGGTGCTGCAAAGAGGAATGGGCGAAACTGCCCAATGATAGATGTGCCAAGCTTGTGGCATCATATTAAAAAAACTGGAGGCTGTAATTACTGCCAAAGGTGAATCAACAAATTATTGAGAAAAGGCTGTGAATACTTATGTACATGTGATATGTTAGCTTTATTTATTTTTTTATTTATTTGCAAATATTTCCCCCAAAAATTCCACATTGACATTATGGGGTGTTGTGTGTAGAATTTTGAGGCCCAATTCCCTAGTCACCTCATTTAACAGGTACCTCTCTCCTGCTATTCTTTGTACGGGTAAATATATCATGTAGCGAACAAAGATTCAGGACATCAATGATCTAAACTACTATTACCACACCATTGGTCACTTCAAATTGCTTGAGGACTCTCTACATCATTTGCACATTTGTCATTGTATCAGTATTACCACACGACTGATCACCTTTCATTGCTTAATGACTCTCTGTACTTATGTGTTTATATCCTAGATGTATATTTTGTTATATTGGCTTGTTTGCTGTAGTACTAAAGTGGCTCCAACTACCGGAGACTAATTCCTTATGTATTTTAAAATACCTGGCAAATAAAGAGGATTCTGATACTATAGCAAAACATCACTGATGCTATTGCCACACTATTGATGAGGCTACGCTACAGGGAACATGGCAAGAAATTGAGTCATGTATTGATCCACTCCTCATTTTATAATTATCTCAACAAATTTTGAATTGTGTTTGTGTTAGTAATACATTTGTTAAATCGTAAAAGTACTTTAATGGACACTCTGAGGAAAATTAAGGCGACTTGGCAACAATATTCAAATATAATACACACAAACATAAATGTCGTACTATGCATCCTTAACATACATAAGGATCAAGAAACAAGAGTAAATACAAAAGCATAATTGCAGCTAAACTGTGACACATATGAACATACAATATAATCTTGCAGTGGAGTTAATAGGAAATATGAAGCAGGCGTTTAGTCAACATTCACGATAGTTGGATGTACAGCTTCAACTTAACTTCTCACCAAGTATTTTGTCCAATATTTCCAACATAAAGATAAGATTCACACAAGCTAGAATTGTTAGCCTACTCGTATATTTGCCCAAGTCATTTTTCAGAAAACAAACAGACAAAAAAAAACACAAAACAAATTCAGCAAACAAGAGTCCAGTTGCCTCGATTCAACCTCTGTGGTTTACTATGACGTGATGACTGAAAATCTACACAGACGTGAAGAAAAAGATAAATCAAGCACATTCTTATTTTTACTGATGTGACAGTGGGTTAAAAATTACATATGCAATGATCCCATTAGGCAAATGAATTATCATGCTGTGACTTGTGCAACCCCCTCATCTGATCACAACTGTGTGGCATTCATTAGCTTAGCTACGAAGCTAGCTTAGCCGCCGCTGTCACGCTATCTTGAGCAAAGTGTCCGACTTAACTATCGATGACAGAAGCAGCTACGTCCCGACTAAGCTAGTAGCCTGTCGATATGACTTTTGTAGCACTTTACCTTGGTTTGAAGATGACATGTCCGTGTGGAACAACATAAACAAACTACTTTTTTTTTTGGGGGGGGGGGGGGGGGGGGGAGAAAAAAAATGGACCCGATCCCCCGCTCCTCCTCCCCCGAGCTAGAAGCTAACTAGCACCGCAGCGAAGTCCTCACTGGTACGTCTCTAATGTGCAGCATAACAACTCCGAGCCATGACTTGCACGTTTCTCAGAACCCCTCGAAGGTTCGTAGGAGAGAAAAAAAACAAACGCCGGAAGTCCTGTTGACCAGTTTTCCTGATTTGTGTCGCTTTAAACAGCCCTTTGCCTTCAAGATGGCGTTCCGAGTTTAGCGAGCTACAAGCACTGTATTTTGTTTTCGGCTCCTCCCATTGGACGCCGGGCCAGCCAGATACAAATGACGTCAAGTGTTCATTGGGAAATCCGCTCTTCAGCCCCGTCCCTCTGCCCCCCCCACCACCACGATCACCGGAAGCTCGATGCTGATACCGGAAGCAATAATAACAGTGATTCCTAACCATAACACAAGCTAATATAACATTCCTGTAGGCCTGCCTTAAAATCGTATCGTTTATACTTATACACATTAACTAATTACATGTAACGAGATTACACTATTTAATTACATCATTTATGTAATTGTAATCCATTACATTACTGGGTGAAAATATATAATTAAATCACAGTTGTTTTTGCAAATTTCCATGATTGCAGTTTTAGTTACTTTGGAAAAATAGCCACAAAAGCTCTGGTTTTTCAATCAGAATACAATTTTGAATTACAATGGTTTACTTTTAATGCAGTTATTAATCATTATTTGAGCCTGACTGCATGTTTGCAGTGCATCTGGAAAGTACAGTATTCACAGTGCTTCATTTTTGCTGCATTTTGTTGTTACAGCTTCATATTCCAAAATTAAATGAAATCTTTTCCTCAACCCTGACTTGTCTCCCTGGTCCTGCTGCGAAAACCCTTCCCCATGGGATAATGCTGCCACCATTACGCTTCACAGTAGGGACGGTATTGGCCAGGTAACAAGAGGAGTCTGGCTGACGTCTGACATTCACGCCAAAGAGTTCAATCATTGTCTCATCAGATCAGAGAATTTTGTCTCTCATGATCTGAGAGTCCAGGGGCCTTTGGGCAAACTCTAAACGGGCTTCCATGTGCTTTTTACTCCGGAGTAGCTTCCCTCGTGCCAATCTACCATACAGGCTTGATTGGTGGATTGATGGATGTTCTCCTCTTTCCACAGTAGAAAGCCAGAACTCTGACAGTGACCATTGGGTTCTTGGTCAATTCCCTAACAAAGGCGCTTTTCCTCCTGACTGGCCAGTTTAGACAGATGGCCAGCTCTAGGAGTCCTGGTAGTTCAAACTTGTATAGATGATGGCGGCCCCCGTGCTCTTTGGAACCTACAAAGCAGCAGAGATATGTCTGTGTACCCTTCCCAAGACTTGTGCCCTGAGACTGCATCTGGCTGCTCAGTGCAATATTACAAACAAATTAATTCGACCAAAATGAACTTCAGTGTGGGTAGTGGAGCAGAACTAGCAGAATGACATGTACTCCATGCCACACAGCTTTAAAATGATATACTGTATACTCAAGGCAATGTATATATATATATATATACATAGATTTGGGCTGAGAGAAAGAAACTACCGGTAGCTCTCTGAGTCTTCTGAAAGTGAGGCTTCAAGACAGGAAGCAGAGGAATGTGACCCAACTGAGGCCAAACATAAGACTTGAATCACAAAATAATGTCCAAGAAAAAACAAAGTTTCAGAAAGAAGAAACAGAGCTGGAGTCTTGAATCTTAGATTGGTGCCCTTGGCAAGCATAAAGCGTTTGATGACACACGGTGTCTGATGATATCAATCTGCAAGTGAAGCACCCCTCTGAAAAACGTCTTTCCTGTTCACTGAGCTGAGGATCAGCTAGAAGAAGTTTTACTTTAGCTTGAACATACAATGTGTTATCGTGTACTTATTTGACAATTAGGGAATTTCAAATTTGACAAAACATACACGGTTGATAAAGGTTTTATGACGAGCCTGAAATCAATAAATAAATGCACTTTACATTATTTCCTATGGGAAGAAATGGTTTCGAAATGAGAACTTTGGAAATAAACCATCAACCCTTTTAATATACTATTTGCTTCCAGTGCTTCAGGAAGAAAAACTTACTAAAAGTAGTAAACGGGAGTGTCACTGTGAGTGTGATTCATGATCTTTTTCTTTTATTAATAACAATACTTCTGCATCATTTAACACAAAAACAAAAACAAAACAGATAACACTGCAACCTGGACCGAGCTGTTGCTTCTGCATCACTGGGGGAAGAAGAAAGCTTGGTTGGTTGGTCGAGGTGAGTTAAAAAGGAAAGAAGAGGAAGAAAAGGTAGGAACGAGGGATATGTGGAGGAGGAAAGTGAGTGATGAAGGAGGACAAGCTGCTTGTGATGTGTGAGGGAGACGGAGACAGAGAAGAACAGGACAAGCGGAGAGGAGAGGGAATGTCCCGTAAATTACAAATAAGGCACTTGACACAGGAAACAAAAACATTAATGCATTCACAAAATGTGGGTTTGTGATAATAAACTCCTTGCTATGTCAAATATCCCACTTTTACCTCATTTCATGTACAAAATTCTGGTTCATAAACATCACCCAAAGCAACTAGGCAGTGGTCTCTAACATGAGGAAAGTTCCACTCATTCCAGTAAGTAGGGAAAAATCACAAGAAATACATTCAAATCTGTCAAAAGAGCAGAGAGCTGTGGTTCTTCTGCAAACGTGTCAGATCTCAAACAGAGCGCTTTACATACCACAGTGGCTGTATACTGTGGTTCCACAAATAGTGGCGGGGGCGTTTTGTTACTCGACTGCAGATGGGTGCAGATTGTATTACTATAACAGATGTCAGTTTAAAACCAAATAAAAATGATTCGTATGCAAAGAAAATGGCAAGAACCAAGCCAGAGTAGGCAGAACAAATAACTTACGAAGCTCTCCAGAGCATCAACATAGACAGCTGGTCTATTGCGATTTTGGTGAATTTAATCAGGGCACAGGCAGATGGTTTCTGAGGTCCGCGGACATGTCTGGTAATGTCAGACGTATCCCATTCATAAATATGTGAACAGCGGACATCAAATCCTCAGAATCATTGCAGAAATCTATTCAGCTGAATGCATGATTATTATTATCGTCATTATTACATTCCACTGGCTGGCACATAGTTATGTTATGTGTGTGTGGGGGGGACCAAAAACGATCGGGGTGGTGTTAGATACATGAAGTCAGTGGGTCTATTTAAGTCGCAAGCTGTTATCACCAATTCAATCTGTATTTAATAAGGGTACCCGCTCACTTGTCTGTTGCCACACCGGGCAAGAGCTGCAACAATGGTCACACACAGATCGCTGCGTTCTCCTCCCCACATAGATGTCGCAGACCGTCTTTTTTTAAAAAAATATGCCGGCTTGGGTGTGTCTACAAAATTACGAAAAAAACCGGTCTAACCTGCCTCTGCGCAGACTTATGCTGCCTGGCGCACCAGATTTACGCCGGTCATGAAAATAGAGAATGTGGTCTGCATATTATTATTCTGCAGGGAACTTGTTTACAGCACACGATAACTTTAATATGCCTTTCAGAGTGGTCAGGTGCTGCTGTTTTGGTTGGTAACAGAGTTTAAATTGGCTCAGCAATTTTGAAAGGTCCATATGTGAACAACAGCCTCTATGAATTGAAATCATGACAGTTACTAATCTTTTGATCTTTTCTCTGATCTAATCTCTTCTCTTTGAGGAAGGAGTTTGTTTGTCATAAGATGGCACTTCGGGTGACCGACCATTAGTGTCGATTTGAGGGAGGCATTTATTTGCATTGAGTGGATAATGAAGGAAAGACTAATTGAGGCACACAGCATCAATTTGAGGGAGGTATTAATTTCCCATAAGGGGATGACACACCAAGTTGCTAATTGGAGCAATGTGTCAATTTGAGGGAGGTGATCATTTGTCACAAATGGGTGACACACCTGGTGGCTAATTCGAGCAAGGTGTTTATTTGTATGCATCTGGCGACGACTTGGGACAAGGTGTCTTTTTGAGGGAGGTATTTATTTGTCATAAGTGGATGATACTAGCAACTGGGGGTGTAATGATGCATTCACTACATCAATGTATCGATTTCTAGCCCTATGATCCAACTGCATTGCTCTGTGCTCGGCAAGTTGACCCACCAGACAAAATATATTGATTTAAAATCGTTGGAAAAGGTAAAAAGGTTTTAAAGGTAAAATAGCGCAATCACATTTTGCACGGCAGACTTTATATGGATGCGTGTGTATTACTCGCCTTGGTGTACGTTGAAGCCTTTCAAGCGAACTTAGCTTAGCTTGCTAGCCGCTCGAACATGGAGATGCAAAGAGCAAGCGTGAGTTTAGTGTTGCGATTATTACGTGAAAATGTGTAAAGTTGAAATGCTGAGAGCATTGCTAAATGCACGATTAAGTGTGGCCATCGAAGACATATTAGTAGCTTTATAAAAAACAAACAAAAAAAAAACGATAGCAGAGTACAAGAGGAATTTCATCAGGCAAAAGAGAACAAGAGACTATGTCAATTACTGGACACTGTTTTCCAGCCTTACGTTTGTGTTACAAAGAGAAGGTTTGTTCACTTGTTTACGTTCTGTGTTTTATTAACACTATTCCTAAAAGATTTCCTTGTGGAAACCTCACGGTGCTTCATTTTTACCCATTGGTATTTGACATTTTACAACAGGAATTCCCAATCTTTTTGGGTGTGGGGACCACTTACATTGGAGACGTTTTTCCAAGTCCCCCATCATAATTCTAACACCAATTAAACATCTTTTTTTGAGGAAAGAAAATGTCCAAATCCGAAAATCATAGCTGAAATAATATAACAATAAGTTGCTGTTTTCCTTTTGTTTTATTGCGAAGCAATACAAGTACATCAGGAAAAGTGTTGTATTTATGACCATAATTACTGTAATTTTACCTGATTCCCTTACAAAAAAAAAAACAAAAACAAAAAAACCAGGAATCTAGGAAATTTCACCTGCACTGTCAGTATGCAGGTATTTATTTCACAGTCACACTTGTTGAATTTTTGGCTAAAAAGTTACTGAACAGATTTCAAGCCACAGAATTGTATTGTAACTTTAGAAATAAAACAATATCGTCCATGAAACGAATTGGTAACCAAGAATCGTGATACGAATTGTTACACAACTACTAGCAACATGACAAGATTTCCCCAAAATGAGTCTGTCAAAATGCTGAGTATAGTTGTGATGGTCACTTTAACCTGAGTACAATGCACCAAGAATTACCATGATGGGTTCCAAGGAAATGAGGTTTTTGTGTTGGGAATGTTTTTGTGTGATATCGCCTATAGAAAGGTCAGGTTAAAAAAAAACGCCTTCAAATTAGGGTAAAACAGTACATCTTCATTTTATATTTCTGTACATACCTCCTCAACACTTTCATTTTGTCTGCCACTCGGAAACCGCTTGGCTGACAAGTTTCAGTTAAAAATATCCATCAATAAGCTTGTATGGGGCGAAATTCCGAGAGGTTCTCCAAGTCAACACGTCAAAATGACCATGCCGTTTCAAACAGTGTCACTTGCCCTAAATACTCGACTTAAATAGCGCAAATGGAACATCTGTGAGAAGAGCAGTGCGGACAGTAGAATAGGTCATGTATTTGAGTAATAAATTGTTTTCTTAGTCAATATTTATTATGGGAGGCGGAACGGTGGTTAGCACAGGAATCGGGTTCAAATCCGGTCTTGCCTGTGTGGAGTTTGCATGTTCTCCCCGTGTCGGCATGGGTTTTCTCCGGGTACTCCGGTTTCCTCCCACTCCCCAAAAACATGCACGGTAAGTTAATTGGAGACTCTAAATTGCCTGTAGGTATCAATATGAGTGCGAATGGTTGTTTGTTTATATGCAGCCTGCGATCGGCTGGCGACCAGTTTAGGGTGTACCACGCCTTTCGCCCAGAGTCAGCTGGGATAGGCTCGAGCACGCCCGGGACCCTAGTGAGGATAAGTGGTATGGAAAATGGATTGCAACTTGCTGTGAATTGATTTGCAACAACCATGTAGTGTTCATGTTAATACATAAAAAATGAAGATTAAATAAATAAAATGAATTTGCTCGCAAGTCAAAGCAAAACTCAGCAGAGCGACAATTCCTATCTCGACAAACTCGGAAGTTACCCATAAATCAAGGCACAATTGTATTTATTTGTGAGTTTCTGTGTGTAAATATTGTCAAATAATATCTCTTTAAAATACATAGTTGAATGTGTAATGTAATCAGACAAGGGGTGGATGAAGGGTGCGAGAGATGTCACTGAATTTTAGGCCGCAAAGCCTGTGCAATCCTGGAGGGACTGTTATTATATTATACACTACATGGAAAAAAATACAGTGGTGCCTCAGGATATGAGTCACCCAATTTTTTCGAGATATGTGCTGTCGATTGGCCGATTTTTTGTTTTGACTTGCGAGCCCAAACTTGAGAAACGAGTGCTGTGTGGCGGCAGGAGGCTCCACAAACCTGACAAAAAGCGGCACCTATGTCATGAGCTGTGCCCTGCAGTTCCTTTGTTGGAGTTTGGGTGGTGCTTTGCGCCCGTCTCGCACTCTCTCTCTTTCTTCCCAGTAATCAGCACCACCTCAGCTGAGCACCTGTTGTCAATCAGCCTTCGTCATTGCCCGCATTTAAGCCTGCCAGATCCAGGACTCCACTGCCAGAGTATGAATGTTCACCTGTGGTACACCGGCTCTCTACTCGCACGTAAGCTACGCCATTTCTCGCAATTGTTCTGACCTCCATGTTCTTCCTCGTCATCAGTGCTCCTCGCCTTGCTGAGCTCTCCAACCAGGCCGTCAAGCCCTTCCACCTGCTCACGCTTCCGCCTCCCGCACATCCCCCGTCTCGACGGTCCGCCATTACGCCTCAGAGTTCCAACTCCGAATCCAAGCTCAATAAACCATTTGCCACAAACTTCTTCAGCCTCTGCCTGCTTCTGGGTCAAGTCAAAATTGATACAATTGTATCGTGACAACTTTGGCTGATATAATGAGTAAATATTCTTCAAAAAAGAGGCTTCAAGCTGTAGACTGCCACTACCGGTCGAGCGAGTGTATGTGTGTGGGTGGGGGGACTTGTTTTTGTGTGTTATCGCCTGTATAAAGGTCAGGTTAAAAAAACACCTTCAAATTAGGGTAAAACATTCATTTGATATTTCTGTACATACCTCCTCAACACTTTCCTTTTGTCTGCCACTCGGAAACCGTTTGGTTGACAAGTTTCAGTTAAATACATCCGCTGATAAGTTTGTACGGTATGAAATTCCCAGAGGTTCTCCAACGCGTCAAAATGACCATGACGATTCAAAGAGTGTCACTTGCCCCTAAATACTCGACTTAAATAGCGCAAATAGACATTTTTTGAGAAGAGCAGTGCGGGCAGTAGAATAGGTCATGTATTTTAGTAATACATTGTTTTTTGTCAATATTTGTTATGGGAGGCGGCATGACTGGTTAGCACATCTGTCTCACAGTTCTGAGGACCGGGTTCAAATCTGGTGTCGCCTGTGTGGAGTTTGCATGTTCTCCCTGTGCCTGCGTGGGTTTTCTCCGGGTACTTCTGGTTTACACCCACATCCCAAAAACATGCATGGTCGGTTATTTGAAGACTCTAAATTGCCCGTAGAAGTGAATGTGAGTGTGACTATATAGGATAAGGCGTATAGACAATGGATGGATTTGTTATGGAGTATTTTAGATATGTTTGAAGTGCTCATTCCATGTTTTAAGAAAATACCACAAAGATGGTGGCCGCTTGTCTCGCTGCTATTGACACGCCCAGCAATTAATTGGGGAACGGCATCAATTTGAGGGAGGCATTTATTTGTCATTAGTGGCTGATACACGCTTTGACAAATAAGGGCAGGGCATCTACAGTATTTGTGGGAGGTATTTCTAATAGGTGGATGACATAGCCCTACTTGGCGACTAATTAGGGAACGTCTATTTGAGCGAGGCATTTGTTATGAGTGGATGACACACCCGGCAACTAACTGAGGAATGGCGTATATTTGAGTGAGACATAAGTGGTTGATGCACCCATCAACTAATTGGGTTAGGGTGTCTATTTGAGGGAGGGTTGTCCTAAGTGAATGAGGCACCTGGCGAGTAACTGGAGAACATGGTCTATTTGAGGGATAGCCACTATTTGAAGAAATACGCTCTTCTTTACCAATATTTTCTTGTAGTTTGTTTATGGAATTGGAAGTGAATTCAAGTCCCCTTTACAAATGGCACAAGCTACATTGAAAGTGTGAGGCACACAGTTGAACTGCTAAGATCCAATAAAAAGACATAGAAATAAAAGGAAGTGTAGGGTTGTGCAAAGGCATTGCAATAGCTCGTTGCATAGACACAATTTTGGAAAATAAATGCCCCCTCTTCTCCTTTCAAAAAACAGGGATGCTCGATTTGTTCTTTAAGTCAAAGCAAAAACACAATTAAAGCGTCGCGTTTTGAAATGGCATTTTTTTTTTTTTTTTAAAGAAGCCGTTATCTGGCTCTAAGGCACACAATTAGAGCGAGGGACGCTATGGCAGACGTTTCATCATTACTTCCCTCCTCTCTTCTCGCCAGTTTCTTCCCCGTCTTGAGTGACAACGCGTGTGGGCCAATGTCACCGGCATGGGGACTTTATGACAAAGCAAAAATAATCCATGCCACTTCCTGTAGTGTTCTTTAGGGTTTGTACAAATGAAGGTGTGTGTGGTGTGGTAACAGTGTCAAATTTGCATCTCCCTCTTTGTCACTCCGTTCCTCCCGCTGCTGTTGCTGGTCCTGCCAGGGGATATGAGTCCTTGTGCTGCACACGTCCTTCCTGTCATTCCACCTTCCTGTGGTTGTTGTTGTGCACCGCGTGGCCGTTCTGCAGAGGCCCGTTTTTATTTGTGACCCTTTGAATGTCCTCCTCTTCCTCCTCATCAGACTCGTCGGTCTCATCTTTGTCGCTTCTTTCGTCATCCACTTTTTCCTGGAAATAGGAGAAGGGTGTGTGTAATCCTTGTGTATGAATGTGTTTGTTACGCATTTATTTAAAACATTTTACCGTTTTTTTTTTTTTTTTTTAATAAAACAATTGAAAGTGGCAGTTGCGTTTATCCTTGACCACCTGTCAATCGATTACAATTAGTTCTAGCGGTGGTAAGCTATATTAAATCATCTATGTTTACTTAACCGTAGACGTGCAATTGCGTAAGCCGACAACTGTACTGCCATTTGTCAACATCACAGCTAATTACAAAATAAGAGTATAATTATATTTCTTACATTGTGGGTGAGGAAGCGGACAGCTATGCGTATGATGAGAATGGCCCAGAAGATGTGAAGACACTGTAGCACCATCAAAAGACCGTTGAAGAAGTAGTAGCCAAAGAAGGGCTCGTAGATGGTCACAGGGTACACCCATGTGCAGTAGATAATCCTGCAGAGACAGCACGTTTTTGTTTTTTTTTGCAACAAAAACATATTTAAAAAACTGGTTTCATATAGAGCTTTCCAGTTATGAAAAGAAACTTTATAACGAAAATAGTAACATAATTTCTCTTCGTAATGCCCCATTGAATAAAGATAATACTGTTTCCGAAGCAAAAATGGTTCACTCCACTTCCTGCCCCATGTGAATGTCCCATTTGTCCATCCATCCATCCGCTTATCCTCACTAGGGTCATGGGCAAGCTTGAGCCTATCCCTGCTGACTTTGGGCGAGAGGCGGGGTACACCTTGAACCGGTTGCCAGACAATCACAGGGAACATAGAGACAAAGTACCATTCGCACTCACATTCACACCTAGGGGCAACTTAGAGTCTTCAATTAACCTACCATGCATGTTTTTGGAACGTGGGAGGAAACAGCAATACCCGGAGAAAACCCACGCCGACACGGGAAGAACATGCAAACTCCACACAGGCAAGGCCGGATTTGAACCCAGTTACCCAGTCAGAACTGTTAGGCAGATATGATAACCACCATTCCGTCTCCCATAATAAATATTGACTAATTGACTAAGAAAATAACTTTTCTCACAGATGTTCCATTTGCGCTATTTAAGTCGAGTATTTCGACTTAGTTTGAAAGTAGTTTGAAACGTCATGGTCATTTTGACGCGGCCCATACAATCTTATTGGTCCTGGTCCGAACACATCAGATTAATGATCTGCAACTGAACACTGCTTTAAAGATTTTCAGTTTACTACAGATTGTTTTTGTTTTGGTTCTGAATGTAAAGATGTTATTCCTTTCCAGAAAACTGCGACGTTTGAGTGTTTAGAAGAACTCCAACACAGTGTTTCCCCGCTGTTTTATTCTGGAACCTATCCTCTGGCACCATCTTATGGCAACTTCATGCCAAGCAATTGTGTTGAAGTGAGGGGAGTACCTTCATTTTATTAGGCCACATCCCTGTTTAAAACAAAAGCAGTGCTTTGCCACCCACCATCTTGAGGCATCTAGAGCCCAAAATAAAACCTTTTTATTTTTGTGGTGGGGGGTTGTTAGATTTTTTTATATTTGTGGCAGCGCTGGGCCCCACCCCCCGCAAATAGTGGGAGAACGTCTTCTTTTCCTTTCGGCTTGTCCTTTTCGGGGTCGCCACAGCCTTTCATCCTTTTCCATGTAAGCCAATCTCCTGCATCCTCCTCTCTAACACCAACTGCCCTCATGTCTTCCCTCACGACATCCATCAACCTTCTCTTTGGTCTTCCTCTAGCTCTCTTACCTGGCAGCTCCATCCTCATCATCCTTCTACCAATATATTCACTATCTCTCCTCTGGACATGTCCAAACCATCTAAATCTGCTCAATCTAACTTTGTCGCCAAAATATCTAACCTTGGCCGTACATCTGATGACCTAATTTCTAATTTTATCCAACCTGGTCACTCCTTGAGAGAACCTCAACATCTTCATTTCTGCCACCTCCAGCTCTGCTTCCTGTTGTCTCTTCAGTGCCATTGTCTCTAATCCGTACATCATGGCTGGCCTCACCACCGTCTTATAAACTTTGCCCTTCATCCTAGCAGATACTTCTGTCACATAACACACCTGTCACCTTCCTCCACCCGTTCCAACCTGCTTGGACACGTTTCTTCACATCCCTACCACACTCACCATTGCTCTGGACCGTTGACCCCAAGCATTTGAAGTCCTCCACCCTCGCTATCTCTTCTCACTGTAGCCTCTTACTTCGGCTAATCTTCATTCCATCAACATCCTCAAGGCAAATAATGCAGATGTGGTACTCTTTCTAGGTATGAATCCATACTGTTGCTCGCAAATACTTACTTCTGTCCTGAGTCTAGCCTGCACTACTCTTTCCCATAACTTAATTGTGTGGCTTATTCCGCTATAGTTCCCACAACTCTGCACATCACCCGTGTTCTTAAAAATGGGCACCAGCACACCTTTCCTCCATTCCTCAGGCATCTTCTCACCCGCTAGAATTCTGTTGAACAAGCTGGTCAAAAACTCCACAGCCACCTCTCCTAGATGCTTCCATACCTCCACAGGTATTTCATCAGGACCAACTGCCCTTTCCATTTGTCATCCTCTTTAATCCCTTTCTAACTTCCATTTTACTAATTCCTGGTGGACCAGGAAGTGGCAATGCCTCTTCTACTCTCCCTTCTCTCATTTAACCTCATTCATCAACTCCTTAAAGTATTATTTCCATCTATCCAGCACACTACTGGCACCAGTCAACACATTTCCATCCCTAGCCTTAATCACCCTAACCTGGCATATATGTCATCATATGCCTCCAGTTTGGCCTTTGCCCGACGTCGCACCTCAATGTATTCCTTTCTCCTCTCTTCTGTCCTCTCAGTCTCCCACTTCATCTTAGCCAACCTCTTTCCTTGTATGATTTCCTGTACTTTGAGGTTCCACCGCCAAGTCTCCTTCTCTCCTTTCCTGCCAGAAGATACACCAAGTACTCTCCTGCCTGTCTCTCTGATCACCTTGGGTGTAGAGGCCCAGTCTTCTTGAAGCGCCTCCTGTCCACCGAGAGCCTGTCTCAACTCTTCCCGAAAAGCTGCACAACACTTCCTTTCTCAGCTTCCACCACATGGTTCTCTGCTCTGCCTTTGTCTTCTTAATCTTCCTCCCCACCACCAGAGTCATTTTACACACCACCATCCTATGATGTCTAGCCACACACTCCCCTACCACTACCTTACAGTCGGTAACCTCCTTCAAATTACATCGTCTGCACAAAATGTAATCCACCTGCCTGCTTCTACCTTCGCTCTTGTAGGTCACCCTATGTTCCTGCCTCTTCTGGACATAAGTGTTCACTACAAAGTCTACCACCATCTGTCCCTCCAAGTTCATGGAATTCTTTAGTTCATGGTGTCAAACTGGTGGCCCGGGAGCCAGATCTGGCCCGCCACATCATTCATTTTATGTGGCCCGCGAAAGCAAATCAAAATTGCTAATTGTGTTCTATTGTAATAATGTTGAGATATTGCAAGCATTTTTTGTTACCAACCCCCCTTTGAAAAGAAATCTACTAGTTGACATTTTTTTTATAGGCTTCTGATTTTCAAAGTAGTTATTCATCAATTTGCTGTGTAATTATATGAGGTAATAATTCCTGTATATGGGTTAACAGTCATAACGGCCCTCACAGGGAAGCCATAACTATGATGTGGCCCGTGACAAAAATGAGTTTGACACCCCTGCTTTAGATGAACGCTCACAATTGTTTGGCAAAGTTTTAAACCGGGTATCCTTCCTGAAGCAACCCTCTGCATTTATCCGGGCTTGGGACCGGCCTACAGTTTGCACTGGCTTGTGCATTAGTGGGAGAATACTTTTTATTAAAAAAAAATACAGCAGTGCTTTGATTTAAGAGATTAATGTGTTCTGTGACCACGCTCGTAACTAAAAACACTCATATCTCCAATTATTAGTCTGCATTAAAATAAATGGAAATGCCATTAATCAGTTCCAGCCTTTGGCCTCCTTCTAATGTGCATGCCTTGGACACCAGGGGAAAGCATAATATAGTCATGCAGACACAAAAAACTCATAACTAAGTGACTCAGTAAGCTGCAGTAATATTGTTTTTCTCGCAGAGGATAAAGAACATATGCCTGTGAGTTTCTACATGTGTTACTGCACTGTTTGCATTCAAATATCTGTTGCTTAAAGACTTTGTAAAACTATCCATCCACCCATTCTCAATACCACTTATCCTGATTAGGGTCACGGGGCGTCTATCTCAGCTGACTTCAGGCGAAATACACGCTGAACTGGTCACCCAGGCGGCACGGTAAGTGACTGGTTATGGCGTCTGCCTCACAGTTCGGAGGACTGGGGTTCAATCCCCGGCCCCGCCTGTGTGGAGTTTGCATGTTCTCCCCGTGCCTGTGTGGGTTTTCTCCAGGCACTCCGGTTTCCTCCCACATCCCAAAAACATGCACGGTAGGTTATTTGAAGACTCTAAATTGCCCGTATGTGTGAATGTGAGTGTGAATGGTTGTTTGTTTCCATGTGCCCTGCAATTGGCTGGCAACCAGTTCGGGGTGTACCCCGCCTCCTGCCCGATGATAGCTGGGATAGGCTCCAGCACGCCCGCGACCCTTGTGAGGATAAGCGGCTCAGGAAATGGTTGGATGGATGGACTGGTCACCCATCAGACGCAGGGCACATTGAGTGGGAACTGAACCGACGCTGCCCGCTCCAAAGCCAGGCGAGTGTACCACTACACCATCAGTGACCTCTATAAAACTGTTTGTTTCTAAATACATTAAATATGTTTGAAGATAAGTGCTGAACGTGCAAAGACTGAGAACAGTTTAGTACTGAACTGTTGAGATAGAACATCAAACTCTTTTTCACCATTTCAGTTGTCCAGCATTTTTGCCTGTGGCTAAAATCAAGCCCAAGTACGCACTCGGGCTTTCTGGCATGAGTCAGGCCTCCCCCATTATACAAGTACTTAGCGCCTTCATTCCATCATTGGCTATTTGGGGCAACATCCAGTTCCTTAGTAATAATAACCTTTTCCCATTTCTACCACTACAGCGTGCAGTTAGCCATCAAGCTATATCGACAACCAGAAAAAAAAGATCTTTCCAACAGTACTATTAGGGTTACAGTGTTTCTGTGGTGTAGACCCACTGCGTGTGGGTCCACACCACATAAACGAAACACTTCAGGGAAAATTAACTGTTTATCCCTTTCACTAGCCCACAAGCTAACAAGGTAATGAGCTAGCGAGCTCGCTAGACTGGCAGCGGGGTTGTCTAACGTCACCGCCTCACTCAGTGTTGTTGTTGTGTGTGTCCACCGAATAGAGACACTTCAGGGAAAGTTAACTGTTTATTAAACACTGCGGCAAACGTTATTCAGCCTGTAGCTCACACTACAGACATTTGAGTACATACTTGAACAAACATATTTTATTGATGGGTGAAGTTTAACGGGGAATGTTTTAAGCGCATTCAGCAGACATGCACCACAGTGTCAGACAGCCTCGAGGAGAGCTTCATTTTTCACAATTTTGGAGCCTTACCGATTTGTTTTATTCATTCAAATTTGGCAGGCTTGTTTACAACACGCTTCTCTGTGGTGTGTCAAATTTATAAGACTATGAGATTTTGCATTGTATGTTAGCAGTAATCTAGCAGACATTCAAAGTTATATGGTTGATTTAAATACACAACATTTATCAATTTTATTTGTTTGATGTTTTATTTGTCAGTAAACTTCAATATATTGTATATAATTGCTTGATGGACTGGTTTTAACTTGTTTAATAAATTAAGGTTGAAAAATGTCAAAGGGGACCTAGAATCCTTCAATTTCTCTGTATGTAACCCTCGGAGGAAAACATTTAGACCTTGTGGAATTTTCAACTGTACCGGAAGGGAAAAATGACGAGGCGAGTGACGATGAAGATTGCGGCGAATACGATGAAGATGTAGTTGCATGTATTTCGCCAGCCAGCATAGTTGAACATTTTGGCAGACTAGAGAGAGAGAGAGAGAGAGAGGGAGGGAGGGAGAGAGAGAGGGAGAGAGAGAGAAGCATAGTTACACTTAGATAATCGTTTCTCCACTAGAGTGCAGTGTTGCATGAGTGCTTCTGTCACTGCCTGTTTTAGAATCATTGGCCAACATTTCTTCAGTTGTACATGTAGATAAATGTCACTTTATGGACATCACTGTTGGATTCAAAAGAACTGAATTGCATATTTACCTCAAGGAGGTAATCAGAGGAGTCGTGCACTAGCATGATGAGCGTTCCAGCACGGATGTAGTTGACGCACCACGAGAAGCTGATGAGGAGGATGGTTGCAACATGGTGGACAATCTGCTCCTTGAAGTCCTAAAAGAGAACCGTGAAGGAGGCACACAGTTTTATACGATGGGGGATTAAAACCTGTGTTGTGCCACTTTAGCAGGCTTTTCACCATCGCCCTCAGCTGACACAGGTTGAGCAAAGTACAAACACTTGTCAACACAAACATTCAGTCACATACACGCGTGCAACAACAGTCCAATGTCCACACATACAGACGTCAAAACAGATCATACAGGGAGAGGACAGAATTTTGTTTTTTGCGCCCTTTAGATGTCCGAACAAGATTGGTGTGTTGAATTTGGTTAGATTTTTCGATCCACTGACTTTGCGTTTGACATCAGAGGCCACACTGAAGAGCAGGGAAGCGTAGAAACCCAGTTCTATCATGTAGTACCAATACTGAGATGGTAGCAGAGTCTGTGGAAGGGGAATAAAACAACATACTGTAAATCCATGAACTGTTGTGTCAAATTAGACAAACAGTCCAGTTATTCATCAACATTAAGACATGTAAAGTAATATGAAAGAGTTTAAATAGAGCAATCACGTTCCATCAGTTTTCAAAGCTGCTTTGCTTTGTTGTTCTGTGTACTGTATTACCTCATGTCGCGTCCCTTCAGTAACATACACTCTGGCCGAAATACTTGCAAAATGTATAACCATTTAATGCAGGGGTGTCAAACTAATTTTTGTCTCGGGCCGCATGGTTGTTATGATTTCCCTCAGAGGGCCGATTAGAACAGTGAAATGTTTAATCACCAAATCATATTATTACCATTACACAACACATTGAGGGATAACTAGTTTTGAAATCAGAAGACAAGGATAATAGTTTGTTCAAGTATTGTTTAAGTTACTGTAGAAGAAGGGTTTGGTCACCGAAAAATGCAATATCTCAACATTATTGTTCATTATTATGACAATTTGGAATTTGGGTACAGATTTTAGGAAAGATCACAGAAGTTGACAAGCATGATAGCCTTTCGCGGGCCACATAAAATGATGTGTGCCCCCGGGCCTTGAGTTAGATATCTATGTTTTAATGGATTGCCCCCAAAACGAACTTGGTTGCTAACTAAAACAGCAACAGCTATGGAAACATGTAAATCTTCTCTCTTATTAAAGACATGTTGTACCATCGAATGTGCCTCGCTTCTTGTTTTTTTCCCTCTGCATTTGGCCACAATAGCCATTTTTATTTATACAGAAACTCTAGTTTAAATTGAAATTCATTGTAACATAGCGCTAACATTGTTATTACTCAAAAAAAATAAAAAAAATAAATAATGCAATTTTACAAAAAGGCCTACCATCTAAAAATAAATAAACCTGGCTACTGTCTGAGGAAATACGGTACTCCCCCTCAAGTCATGAAGGGACATAATGGATCCTTCTCCAATTTATATGGAATGGAATGTACTGTTTAATAATAATAGTGTGCTGTCAGGAGACGTACCAGCACAGGAAAGCCTTGCCACATCTCCTGCACATCATACAGCCAAGGTTTCTGGAAGAAGGAGGGAACATTTGAATGATATCGCATTAATGAAATACTGTATATCGAATGACGCAGCACAGTGGTGCGTCCATCTTGCCCACCCCCGAATGACGTCGAATGAGGACGTGAATGCGGATCGTGAAAGTTGGAGGAGGGAGAAGGGGGATACTCACGTCGATGAGGGCGACCAGGCCAGCAATGAAAGCAAGAAGGTAAAAGGTAAATCTCCAACTGCAAGAGAACACACACACACACATACAAACAAACCTTCTGCTCAGTCAATAGGGGAGAGACAATAGACACATTTACAAGCACACACACACACACACTTACATACACGCAAACGCACGCACAAACGCACATACAAAGTCTTTCTCGCAAACAACCAAAGTGGGCTACACACATATCGACAATGAGGCCGAATTCGAGCAGTTTTCCTCCCTTGCAATGAAGTCAGCAAAGGCGCGATTAACGGATGTCTTTAAAGACCTGATTGTTTTAAAACCACGCCCATCTCAACTGTCAGTCAAATACCATTACTATGATCTCGAAAAATGGATACTACTTCGTCCAGTATCTTTCTTATGCCTACACATATCTACATGTTTGAACCGTTGCTGTGTAAAGCCTCTGGTAGCTGGAATATGGCCTGGTGGGTTGTCAACAACGAGACGCTCTCAACCGGCCTCGCCAGCACGAAGCCCCTATCAAATCAGACTTGACTTAAAAAAAATATAAAAATTCCCTCCTTGCTCTCTTGCCTTCTTTCTGTGATGTGCGCACACTTACAGCCAACAACGAGGTGCTCTAAAGCGGTTACGCCTGCCCGAAGCCCCAGTCCACACCCTGGCTGTACAGTCGAACTAAAATAAAAAAATATTTTTATTTTCTAACCAATGTGCTGTGTCCTGCTTTAACCTATATAGTTTAAAGGATTACCTGTCCATGTGTTGGTATTGTGAGGTGAACTGAGGTGAATATGTAACATAGAATTAGAACTAATGGCAACGAGTCATTTCACCCCATGGAACACAACATCTGGGATGAAAAATGCATGCCTGGAGGTAATACTATTAAAGTAATGCTCATGTGTTGTCCTACTGTAATTTACAGAGTTTGTTTACACTGAAAATAATTATAGTATAATTAAGAGGAAAAGTCACAATGTTTCAAGAATGAAGTTGCATAATACAAAGGAACATGACAAAAGCTGTATTTTTGAACAGAATACAAACATTCTTTAGAAAGTTACATTTTTCATTTATGACAATATAATGAGATTATTTTTTGTAAAATTCCAATTGTATTCTTCACAATATTTTATTTTTGATAGAGTCCTTCACTTTGTCACGAGACTTGCCTTGAGACAAGAATGATGACCGAATTTTTCGAGATCCATCCATCCATCCATTTTCTGAGCCGCTTCTCCTCACTAAGGTCGCGGGCGTGCTGGAGCCTATCCCAGCTGTCATCGGGCGGGAGGCGGGGTACACCCTGAACTGGTTGCCAGCCAATCGCAGGGCACATACAAACAAACAACCATTTGCACTCACATTCACACCTACGGACAATTTAGAGTTGTCAATTAACCTAGCCACGCATGTTTTTGGGATATGGGAGGAAACCGGAGTGCCCCGAGAAAACCCAGGCAGGCACGGGGAGAACATGCAAACTCCACACAGGCGGGGCTGGGGATTGAACCCGGTCTTCAGAACTGTGAGGCAGATGCTCTAACCAGTCGTCCACCGTGGCGTCACTTTTCGAGATATGTGCTATAATTTGGCTATTTTTTTTTTGCTTTGACTTGAGATACAAGCGGTGTATGGGGGCAGAGGATCAAGCTGTTGTTTTCACTGTGCCTCAGTTTCCATAAATGATCACACACAAACATAAACAGCATTGATGATTGAGTCACACTGGTCATGTGCTAATGATTGTGTGTTGGGGCAAAAGGTACAGAGAGGCTTTAGAGCATGTGCAAGCTAAAAATAGAGTGCTACTTTTGCACGCAGAAATGTGCTCATACAGTTGGGAGTGACACATGAATGGCAGCTGCTTCAAGCGCCGCTGTTGGCAACGTGACATGTGTGTATGTGTGTGCTTACCTGGCCTCTCGAAACTTTTTCAGCAAACTGGGTCTGTCCAGATTTCGCCTTCTTCTAAACCATCGCTGTACTTGTCTTTGTGAGCAGCCAGTCTGCTTGCAAAGACTCACTACTGAAATCTACAATCACACAAAACACTGATTATTTATGTTTTGTGTACATACACAAGGAGCAGGATCATGCTCAATTGGTATGGACATTTACCTGTGTGGGGTTTTTGGTAACTTTACAGTAGTAAGACTCCAGTGTGGGGTTGTGAGGCACCCTGAGACGTACTGTTTCTTTTACCCCGAGTACAGAGGCCAAAGGCGTCGCCACCGTCCTGCTCAGACACAAATTGATAAGACATAAACGGTACGTTCATTCATCTTCCATTCCGCTTACCCTCACTAGGGTCGCGGGCGTGCTGGAGCCTATCCCAGCTATCTTCGGGCGAGAGGCGGGTTACACCCTGAACTGGTCGCCAGCCAATCGCAGGGCACATATAAACAAACAACCATTCGCACTCACATTCATACCTACGGGCAATTTAGAGTCTCCAATTAACCTACCCTGCATGTTTTTGGGAGGTGGGAGGAAACCGGAGTACCTGGAGAAAACCTACGCAGGCACAGGGGAGAACATGCAAACGCCACACAGGCGGGGCCGGGATTTGAACCCCAGTCCTCAGAACTGTGAGGCAGATGTGCTAACCAATCCAAACCACCGTGCCGCCTAAACGGTACGTATCAAAGTAAATTATAAAGAAAAAAGAAAGGAATGAAAGGACAACAATATTATGAAATGTGAAAATCAATGTAGAGTGAACCCAATCCCCACACACATACATGGTTCGCGGTTCGCTATTCCCTAATTCGCCATTTGCGCTTTTTTGTGTGGAACCTATCCTCAGCTATTTGCTGAAAAACTCACCAAATGTAATGTTTTTAAGATCTTTCCACAATACCCTAAAATGCCACAAGATGGAGCCAAAGCCCCGGATAATAGGAAATTAGTGTAATTGGTGTCAGGGAATAGGAATGGAACAATATTCATGATACCGTGTTATCACAAAATTAAGAGTGCCTCAATATTGTGGTGGTCTTGTCTCGGTATAAAAATAATGAGCCGTTCTGTTTAAAGATTCTTTTGGGCCGTATCCAATTTCTAATGTTATCAATAAAAAAAATGACAACACAGTAAATACTGTTAAATTATTGAACTGACAATTTCTCAATGGACAGTTTCGTTATTGTGAGCATTTAATATTGCTGAAGCAATAATACTGCTTTGGAGGTAGAGTATATGAATGTAAACATTGAATGGACGGGGATAGATAATATATGATTTGAAGCTGTCTTTTTCACAAAAACCTGTAGGAAAACGGACGGAAACTACTAAAACCTATTGAGAAGGACATATTAATAAGAAGAAGAGCAAGAAAAAGAGAGTTTTTTTTCCAATTCACCTGCTTTTGCTTCTTTGCACCACCTATCCTGTACCGTGAACCTTCCTGCAATACCGTGTGTCTTCTTGCAATACCGAGAGCTTTCCCACAATATCGCAATTATAATTGTACCGTGAGATTAATACCGTGATAAAACTGAACCGTGAGATATAGATATCATTACATCCATTTCAGGGAAGTATTGTTGAAGTGATACTTCTTGATTGAGTTATATGATATAGTTAACTGTTATTGTAAAACACAATCCACATTTACATATCCTGTATATATTGTACTGGTATGGCTTGGCAGCAGCCGGCTTGATGTTTCTTCACACCCGGAAACATTTGTTTTTGTTGTGAAAACACATGGCATTTTTGATTGGCCGATTCTGTTGGAATAAAAACACTCTGGCTGTCAGACCGACACAAATATAATTGCTGGAAATACAAAAACCCTATTTTTGTAAAAGAGAAAAAAAAAAAAAAAAAAAAATCATCAGGGACTCAGGAAGATTAAGTCACAGATGTTCAAAGAGTCACATGATTAGACAAGATCTGTAAATTAAGATGATGATGATGCAGCGACAAACAACCACACACGCATGCACACGCACGCACACGCACACGCACGCACACGCACCCACCCACACACACACACCCACACACACAAACTGACCTTTCAAACACCTGACGGACGATTAGGAATAAGAGGGCAATGGGGAGGGCCATCCAGAGATCCGTCGCTTTGGCATACACTCGTCCGTCCCGATCCTCCAGGTCGGCCCAGCCCAGGCCTTCCGGAAACCACAGCCGCTCCTGCCAGAACCAGGCGTTCAGCTCGGACAGCATCCTAAAACACAAAACGCATCAGGCAAAAATTAAAAACAGAGCACATAAGTTCCACACCCCGACCAAAATATGCACACCACTCCTCCCACATTGTGACTGCACCGGGGGATTAATGCTCAGATGTGTGTTATACGGGCCAGGGCATACATTGGGCACAACTGGTACTATGTAATCTAAGGAATTAGACGATCGCACAATTGCGTCCCAATAAAATGGAATCCCAGTGGTTGGTTTTGACTGATGTGTACACCAGAGCCAATGCCTGTGGAGGCCCATGTGAGGGAGTGTGACTCAGAGCGACTGCAACTTTACATTCAGACTTTCCAACATTACATCCCACAGCCCCTTTACACAGCACACTGAGCGCAGACATGAGTGTTTGAGGGACTGGCAGAGTGAAAGGGGAAGGAAGCAGCACATGAGGGATCATTACTCATCATATGTGTACGGTGGCGGTGGCCCTTCCACCACCTCCCCTTCATACTTGGAAGTCTCAGGAGTCCAATGGGAGATCTGTTCCCACCCACTGCATCTGCAAATGCCGAAGTCCTTGAAGCACTTCCATCCCCACCAGTAATAAGTAAGGGTTCTCTCTTTGGCCCGGTGGCATGTGTAGTTCTCCCCTCCCTCGACTACCGCGGAAATATGCAGCAGAGATTCTGTTTAGGATTACAGATGGGCTAGCTAAAACAATTTTCCACACTTTATCTTTGAAGTGAGTTATTACGTTATATATGTACCACATTTTGTGTTTGTTTAAAACTGGATCCATAAGCTCCTGCAAGGTCTAATAGCCTATACCTTAAAATAGGATGTCCCTTATGGTGCAGTACTAGGGCCACTACTATTTTCTTTTTCTGTTAATTACAGTATGTGTGTCATAAGATCTCTGACTATATAGACTAGATTTTACTCCGATCTGATCGGCTTGATCGGTATCGGCTGATAATTAGTATTTTATGCTGATCGGCTTTAATGTCATAATTCACCGATCCGGTAAATGATGTCATTGATTGGCTCCGGAAAAGACATTTACGCCGCGTCGCCTTCGTGTACAGTATATTTTAATCCAAAAACGAGTTTATTTTTAGCCTTGTCGTGTCTTTTGACATACTACTGTAAATAGCCAATAAAGTTTTTTTTGTATTTTGTGTTTAAATGTTGACGGTGTGGGACAGACAACATGTCTGAGGCAGACAACACGTAATGCCTGGATCAGACTGCATGACAAAATTTGGTGTTTCACGATTGCACTATGTCAGACTACTACAATAAAATCTTCACATCCCGTCTTTTATAATCACGAGGCTTTATCTTGTCAACTAAAACGTGACGGGATACACTCGTTACCATGGCGACAACAACAACAACGGATAGTGCCGTGTGGATTATAAGAACAAAAATTGGAAAAAAACGTGTGGCGGTGGTCACCGGTGCTTGGGAGAATATGTTCATTTAAGGATTGCTTGAGGTATGTTCACATACTTTTAATACGATACGACTCGCAAAGCAGGCAACAAAACCTTATGTAGTCTAGCAAGCTAGTGCTAGAACTAACGGTTGTCCGTAAACATGCCGGCATTATGTCGAATCATGCTCTAAGGTTTCGGTGTGTGTGTGAAGTAATTTAATTACAATAAAGTAATTCAATTACAGTAAGTTAGCACCCATTATTTATGTCATGTTGTAATGTTGGTTTGACCTGACTGATTACAATACATGACCTAGAGAATACTTTTGAAGACACTCAGTATAGAAGTACACAAGTATATACAGTAAACTAACAAGTCATTTAAATAGACACATTGTTCCATCTCTTTACATGAAAATGAGATGATTTAAAGATTGAATGGTGTTATGTTCCTAGTTGGTGTTGTTGTTCATTTGGTTTCATTGTCTTTCCGTTCCCTTGGTGATCATTGGTGGGAAGAGCCGGCTAAAACGCACCTGCAAACTATTGCAATCTGTAGAGTTTAAAGCCCAGCAGCGGCAGAAAGGAGTTGTCAGATTATTGCTTCTGCTATGGCCCTTTTCGTATTTCTAGTATTCTGAGTTTCAAGTCCCCTGTCCACGGTTCAGTGGTACGTCCTACCTGTGTTATTTTTACGCGAGTACAATTGTTTCCTGTTGTAGTTTGCTTATATCCTTGCGAAGGATTTATTGTGTGTTAGACCGGCCTTTCCGCGGCGGCATCGTCCACTAGCGCACCCTTAATTTCTTATTGTTTGGAGTAACTCTCCTCACGATGCCCCTTTTCCGTTGTTGCTTTTGGTTGAACCTTTATATTTTGTTTATTAAAATACTATATTTATTCTTGCTACGGCTCGTTGTCTGCCTTGGGATCCTTGTCCATTCATACGCTCACTCATGACCAGTGGTGCCACAGTTACCTTGAAAAAGTAACTTAGTTACTTTACTGATTACTTGATCTTAAAAGTAACTTAGTTACTTAATTTCAAAAGTAACTTGGAAAAAGTAACTTTTTAGTTACTTTCAGCAGCTGTCAAATGGCAGGAATATCACTTATCCGCAGTACAAAAAAAGCATTAGCTTAACCGTACCCATTACTTAGTAATGTATGCCAAACAAGTTACAGAATGATGTCATTGACATGAATAAATAACTTAAATATGTGTAGTTGAAGCCACATTAAATGAGCAACTTCGTGCAGACTTGACATCCCAAATAGCCACCTAAATATATACAAGCACACCATTCTCAGTACACTTCTTTAAAGACTCTTAACTGATAGATAGATAGATAGACAGGCAAACACAGACTGTAGCAACCCTGCCGATTGTGTGGGGATCCGTGAAGGCAACTGTTTGTGCATGTGTGTGTGTACAATGAACCTTAGTATTGTCATCTTTAGAGAAACTCGAAGTAGTGACTGTATTTACAGTTTAAGTATGCCAATCCTTTGTCACTGTCCATTGTGTTTGCGCCGCTGGCTGCTTGTGTACATGTGAGTTGACTGATTATGTGCAGAAAACATGCAACACGTCGTGTGAAGTCATTGCCCCAGACGGCTCGGTTTATAAATTGTTCGTGTTTTTTCAATATTGTAGTTAGTCGTTGTGTGTAGTTAAGAATATAGTGTGTTTGGTCTGTTTTATTAGTCATTACTAAAACAAAGGCTGAAAATTGGTCTACACTTATGACATACACTGTCACTGAATCAGGTGTCTTGGTTATTGACTGTAGCACTGTTAATGATAAATATCTGTTGCCTGAGCATAAATTACATATTTTAATATCAAAAGCATATTAAACTCTGGTTCTCGTGAACAAAAAAGTAACTATTGGCAGATAAATCAAAATAACTGTTATCTGACTGCTCTAATATAAGAAGTAACTCATTAGATTACTTATGATGTCACTGGACCACATTATTTTTAGTATCTGTTTGTTGTTTATGTATGTTACAAAGTAACGCGTTACCAGCATCATTGAAATATCACCATCCTGCCTTAGCAAAGCGTACCATGACAAATCAAACTGAACTGTAGCATTTGCTGGAAACTTGTTTTTTTTTGTCTTCAGTGATTTAATGGTGGCCAAAACCCTAAATCATTCACCATCTCCCAGCAAAGGTGACAAACCCATGGTTAAACCCTCACATTTCTTAACTAAGCTTACTTGAACTCGTCTATCATTTTAAACCTAAAGAAAAGACTCTGCCTATTCCTGCAGTTCTCCTTGGTAATGAATCTATGGTTTTATATGTTATTTACAAGATGACAGAATAGAGATGCAACCCCCAGTGTTGTGTGGGACCCTCGAGGCAGCTGGCGTCCATGAAATACTGTATGACACAGTCTATTTTTCACTTTGTCAAGTTAGTCATGCCCCCAGCACAGGTGGTAGATGGGATGGGTGACATACAGTAGTGTTCCCACTTTATTTTTCAGAATGTTTGTTCTGAAATGTCTGGCACCACTAAAAGGGAAATCTAACCCAAAACAGATAAGAAAATTAGTTTCTGAGCACAAATAAGGTAAGGGTTCAAAGGGTAGGAACAGACAAGTGTTAGACTGCTCACATTTTACCACCCCTCCCCTCCAAAAAAAAACCAAATAAAAACAGAACTTCATTTGTGCTGTGGTGTAATTTTGGAGGGAATTTCCAAATCAAGCTGACATATTTAGATTCATGTGTTTAGATCATCTGGTGATTTCAGCATGTTTAAGCACTTTTTTCCCCTGAATAACATTCCATTGGTAGTCTGGATCATATGACCAGGCTCTGACCATTTCAAAGGCCCAATGAAAGAGGGGGAAGCCTTTGGCAGGGGAGGGAGACAGGAAGTTGTCTCTTTCTCACCACAAATGTACAATATAAAGATGTGGTGATTCACAATCCAAAATGAAGTCTCCAATCATAAAACCTTTCTGATTTGGAGTAACAGTGAAGCTAAACAGACCAAACTGGGACCTGGTACAGAGTTCGGGAATATGCGGGAAATGTAAACATACAGCCACCATATGAAAGGAGAACTCCATACTGACTCTTCCCTTTTTATCAATGATGAACAACTTTAAGAGTCAACTAATAGATCGTTTACCTGGGCAGAGGCGACATGAATGAGTGTGAATCACTATCAGACATGAGGTGTGTGTGTGTGTGTGTGCACAAAACTTCCACGTATTCGTCGTCCAGAATGATGAATCATTCATAACACAACTTTTCCAAAGACAAAAGAGGGAGAAGAAGAGTAGAATGTCTACATGCTTGATGGGGGAGGTGAAAGACAAAATGGCACACATAAGATGACAATACTTGAATAACAATGGATAGGCCTGACTTGGACTTTTTGATAGAAACTATAAATACAGTACATCCCAAAATTCTAAAAGATTCTTTAATGATCCTTTGAGATATTCACAACAAATACCAACTGATTTTACAAGAGAACATGTACATTCCAGTTCCATACGTTTCACTTCAGTATGCATTTTTTCTGCATCTCCACTGTAAAGGGTCCCAAAATATCCAACCTGAACCACCCAAGTTACCAGTACACGTGTCCTCAGTAGACGTTACACCGAGTTTATCGGCCTTATTGGTATCGGCCGATAATTAGCACTTTATGCTGATCGGCCGATCGGCTCCGCAAAAGACATTTACTCCGCGTCGCCATCGTGCACAATATATTTGAATCCAAAAGCAAGTTTATTTTCAGCCTTGTCGCATGTCTTTTGGCGTAGTCCTGTAAATATCTGACGGCCAATAAAGTTATTTCAAAAAATAAAATAAAAAAACAAACATGTCAGCGGTGTGGAACAGACAACACGTCTGAGTCAGACAACATGTTATTCCCGTAATAATTTCAGATTACTACAATAAAATCTCCCGATAAAATCAGAAACCACCGCATCCCGTTTTTTACGATCATTGGGCTTTATCTTGTCAACTCAAATGCGACCGGATACACTCGTTACCGTGGATCGCGCTGACTATATTATGAGGACAAAATGGGGAAAAACGTGTATTGGTGGTCACCGGTCCTCAGGACAGGAGAGGACATTCGTTTAAGGCTTGCTTGAGGTATGTTCCCATACTTTTAAATACGATATGGCTCGCAAGCAGGCAACAAAAACGATATGTAGCCTAGCAAGCGAGTGGTAGCACGAAACGGTTGGACGTAAACATGCCGCCGTTCTGTCGAATCATGCTCTAAAGTTTCGGTGTGGGTGAAGTCATTTAATTAAAAATAAAGTAATTTAATTACAGTAAGTTAGCACCCATTATTTTCATCCATCCATTTTCTACCGCTTTTCCGAGGTCGTGTCGCGGGGGCAGTAGATTTAGCAGGGACACCCAGACTTCCTTATTTATGTCATGTAATGTTGGTTTGACCTGACTGATTAGAATACACGATCTGACTAGAGCAGTGATTTCCAACCTTTATAGAGCCAAGGAACATATTTTACAATTAAAAAATCTCATGGCACACCAACAAACAAAAATGTCACAAAAAGTGGATACATTAATTACTGTACTTCCTGCCATCTAATAGAAGACCATTCATTTGTTCTGTCTGTCACTATGCCTCACTGGCATAAATAGAGGAACAAAGATACATTATTTATTGTAAATATATTTTTTGAGCAATTAAGTACACAAGTATATACAGTAAATGAACAGGTAATTTAAATAGACACATTCTTCCATCTTGTGATCGGATCCGTGATCGGTTATCAGTTTTTTAAACTTGCTGATCGGTCCCAAAAATCCTGATCGTGTAAAGCCTAGTCCTCAGTATACATAGTTCGTTCCTACGGCGATGTAGTCTATCAGTAAAGCAGTAGTAAAGTCATAACTACAGGGCATTTTTGTATTTTATTTGTTTTTTTCATTTGTTAATTAAATTTTTTAAATTGTACATAGGTGTGAATGTAAGTGTGAATGGTTGTTCATCTATATGTGCCCTGCGAATGACTGGAAAACAGTCCAGATCTCCATCCAGGTTTGCCTTTTGCCCAAAGTCAGCAAGGATGTTTCCTAGCTCACAGGTGACCATAATAAAGACAAGCGCTATAGAAAACAAATGGATTGATGGCATGGTACACAGTAATGTAACCCTTGCTCATGAACATATCATTGCAAACCAAACTGTACAGCAAATGAATTGTTTTCCTGAATGGTCCATCGTGTCGCTGCCGTTTCCCAGCAGCACTGTGAGCAGAGCCGCAAAAAGCCTGAATGCACACATTGTGGACTGGAGTGGCAGTCGGGGAGGCTGGCATGCTTCACGCACATGGTTTATTAGCAGTAACTCGGGTCAGGCCTCGGAGTGTCATACCGATCATCAGAATTTCTTACATTCCCCACAAAGCTGTTGGCCGTCAGAAGATACGGTGATCAGGCAAAGACAGTAAAAGAGTTTCTCTCGATATTTGGTGACCTATTAACCAAATGGCCTGTGTTTTATAAAGATAGTGATCACAACAAAGTCGACTTCAATATATTTGACACTGATTTGTGACCTGATGAATTATTGATGAGGGGATCAGCCAGCAGACAGAGGAGGAACGGCCCATTTGGGAGACATGGGGGCATAATATTGTCAGGCTGACTGTCTTCTACTGAGTGCCAAGAGGCCAAGTCTGCCTTTCAAGTAAGTGCAGCTACCTTGGCTGAGGGCACCTTGACTGTGACTGGCCCAGTGCAATGTCGGTGATGTTGTGAGGATAAATTATAAAGAAAACACTGAGATACTACTCAAATGAGATAGAAAACAAAACTCTGGCTTTAACTGAACTACTCATTATTCATTGAGGTTTTGTATGACTCATTTAAAACACTGGAACACTTGTGTCCAGCGGTAGCGAGAGATTCAGGGCTCTATTTTTGTGACTAGCGCAAATCCGGTGTGGCGCGTGGTGTAACTTGGCGAGGGGGCGGGTTATACCGAGTTGTTGTAATCTCGCAGACGCGCACAGTTGGCGTATTTAACAAAGTGGCCATCTGCGCCGGTGGGCATAAACAAAGCTGACTTTATTCGCCGCCAATCAAAGTGGCATATTTCATTCATTCCCTTTAAATGAGGCGCAATGATGGCCTCGCATGCATGGAGAGAGTGATCGTTACATCACTGGAGCATTGTCAATTGGTCGGTGTGGCAACAGGCAACCTGATGAAACAGTATGAGCTGGTGATAACCGTGAACAACTTAAATATGTCCATGGACCTCATAAATTCATCTCCATCCAGGCTCGATTGTTCGTGCATGTGAACGCCCCCACGCCCCACCTGCGTGCTGGCCAGTGGGGTGATTTTTTAAAAATAAAAATGGGATAATAATGATGATGCTTTCAATGAATTGCTTTCTACAATAATTCAGAGATTTCGATATCCACTGTTCACATTTTTATGAATTAAATACAACTGATCCACCCCACATCTGCGGAGCTTGTGGATTTGTCTGTCCAGTCCGCGAGGAGGGGGGCTAAACCCTGTTTTTGGTATTTTCATGGACAGTCGTACCCCCAGTGCATTTAAAGGTCCCATATTTTGAAAGAAAAAGAAAGAAGAGATCTGATTGTGATCCAAAACACACAAGCTCACGTTTGAAGCATGGTGGAGGTAAAGTCATGGCTTGGGCTTGCATATCTGCTTCTATGATATAACTCTATGATGTAACTCATGATGGTAGCAGTCGAATGAATTCTGAAGTCTAAAAAAACATTTTGTCTGTCAATTCACAGAAAAATGCATCCAAACTAATCGGGAGAAGCTTCATCATGCAACAAGACTATGACCCAAAATACACTGCCAACACAACAAAGGACTTCATCAGGGGGAAAAAGTGGAAGACTGGCCAAGTCTATCACTGGACCTTAACCGAATAGAGCATGCATTTTACCTCCTGAAGAGGACACTGAAGGGAGGAACCCCCAGAAACAAACAAGAACTGAAAGAGGCTGCAGTAAAGGCCTGGAAAACCAATTCAAATGAAGAATGCAACAGTCTGGTGAAGTCAATGGGTCGCAGGCTTGATGCAGTTATTGCAAGTAAGGGTTATGCCACCAAATATTAAATGTTATTCACTTTAAGTTAATTTAAGCATGTCTGTTCCGATACCTTTGCTCACTTGAAAAGTGGGGAGCTTCAAACAAAAGGTGCTCTGTCCTGAGTTGTTTAACACATCTAGATGTAAGTACCATGGACTTTGTATATATGTGTGTGTGTGTATGTATGTATGTATATGTATTTATGTGTGTTTATGATGACAGCGCTGGCTCGGGAGCGGAGTGGTAGGTGGAGATCTTCGCTAGTGATGTAGATTTAAGATGACCTGATTTTAGGGCTCTTTGCAGAAAAACGTCTTGAACTCAGGAATGGGTGGATGATTTTAATTAATATTTTACATGTTTACTGAGGCACCATAGAGCCAATATTACATCCGAAATATTAGAAAAAGTTGGTTTGGTAAAATACTTTAAAATGGGACGTTTGTGCTGCTGAGGGTGTCACCACAGCCGACTTCAATCCTGTCCAATCGAAACGGATTATTGCATACCCTTTAAAAGTGTAGCAAATAGTCGTGCATGGTGACGTCATATATGTGGAAGAGGACTCCAGCGAGGGACCGTTTAAAACGCCAAAAACATGTCTAAAACAAGTTCTACAGAAGGACCGTAGAGGGCATCCTGCAACTGCATCACCGTGTGGTACGGAGCCTGCACCGCATCCGACCGCAAGACTTTCCCACCACATAGTAAGGGCAGCTGAGAAGATCATCGGAACCCATCCTTAACACAGCCTCATCAGTCTGCTGCCATCAGCGAGGAGACTGCGGAGTTTGCGGGCTAGGACTAGCCAACTCAAAGACAGTTTTATTCATCAGGCTGTCAGGAATCTGAACTCTCTGCCCGCTCTGCTGTCAGGAATCTAAACTCCCTGCCCACCTGAACTCTGACGCCCCACTAGCATGCACATGCACATGCGCATGCGCGCGCACACACACACACACACACACATACACACGCACACACTCGCACACACACACACACACACCACACTCAGGGTCGCACCAGCCACTTAAGCAGCATTGGGGTTTTGTCATGTAATTTATGTCTTATTTGCCTTGCTTCTCTGACCTTGACTATGTTGCTTGCACACGTCACCTGATCTTTGATATTTGCACGTTCAATTTATACTTTTTATAATGTATATACCATAGTTTTATTTAACTTTTTATATTGATGTTATTATTTGCAGCACGCCGTCCCTTGAGTACCGTAATTTCAATCCTCTGTATGTGTTAGGCATATAGAAGAATTCACAATAAAAGCACCTTGAACCTTGAAGATGGAGGGCCGGCAACTATTTTGCACAATCGGGATTGTTTTTACACTTTTATTAAAACAACCGCTGGATAAAAAACAGACATGGAAACACTAAAGGCATGAAAAAAGTGACAAAAAAAACATTGCAGAGGGTGTTTGGGGGGGATCCCCTGGGCCACCACTGAGAATAGTTTTTTTTATTTTAACATAAATTAAGCAATCTGGAAGACTCTGAATAGTACAATAAGGAGGAAAAAAAAGTATTCACGCAAAAAAACTTATTTACCCCACTCAAGTACATGTTGATGTACAAATTTAAGGTTATAATTAAATTTGCCTAATTTCTTTGCTTTTTCTGTTTTGGCCTCCAACTTGAGCCAGGTCCATCTCCACCTGATGCCTGCTTCAAGCTGTGCCACATGAATCGCATCCTTCTCTTTAAGCACTCATTCTGGAAAATAATTGATTAAAATCATTGTCTGTTTCACTTCATTTTTCACTATTACCAACTTCAAAGGCTAATCCCAAATGCATCCTCCAGGAAAATATTAAGTACAATATTTTTCTATTTTATTGGCCATTTCTGAATTTGAAGTTAGTTCATTCTGTGTTGTGACATAAATCCTTAACATCGCTCCGTCGCTTAATACCTTTAACATCCGTAAACTAATAAGATAATTATAGGCACGTTTCCTAATTAATACAAGATGTACCAGCGGATGAACTCTTGTCGCCGATGTTACGTGTGCTTCGCGGCTCCGCTGGGACCACAACCAGGGCCACGACCCGCAGCACCTCATTGCAAAAATACAAAAGACCAGTGGAACAAATACCACTCTGGCTGATCTGATGAGCAAAAATGTTGCTTAAACGTAAGAGTCGCAAGAGAAGGATGTTCGCTCCGGAGGTGGGTAGAGTAGCCAAATATTGTACCTAAGTAAGAGTACTGTTACTTGACAATAATGTGACTCAAGTAAAAGTGAAAAGTAGTCCTCCAAAAAAAATACTTGAGTAAAAAGTACACAGTGAAATAATTACTCAAGTACTGAGTAAATAGTAACTTCAGATTTTTTTTAACCAAAGCATGAACATCAATTTAAAAAAAATACAAAATGTGAATGTGCAAATTCTGATGTTGCTGCGTGTGTGTGTGTGTGTGTGTAGGGGTGTGTGTGTGTGTGTGTCAAACATCTGCAATTTACTGCATGGTGTTTTCTAAATTTATAAGTGAGCTGAAATATCCACGTTTGGGCAGACAGTGCCCGACAAATACTACAAGACATGAAAGCTGTTGTTTTTGTTCATCTAAATGTAAACAAGAGTAGCACGCCGTTGCCTTCATGGTAACGTCGACCTTCCCAACAATCAGCCGGGCTGGCTGTTAATACCTATGCACGGGAAGCCCAATAGAAGACGTCTGAGGTCATGTGACTTTCTTGTGTTGTTTGATTGGTGAACTAGACTTAAACGTCACTGGCTAAACTGGATTGGCGCAAACAGTGCCCCATGTGGAAGTCAAAGTTGTAGTCTTGCGCACAAAATAGTTGCTAAATAAGCAATAATTGGTAAATAAAAGTAGCGAGCAACATTTAGATCAATATAACGGAGTAAAAGTACAGTTACTTCTTAACAACAGAAGCGGCGGAAGTGTTTTTTCTGGTCTCGTCAACTCCTGTGACAGGCGGAACCTCAGGCCAATGCGCTGGCATATTAGTCCGCCGCGGAGTAATATTAAGAATTAGGAGAGGAATGAAGATTAGCCAAAGTAAGACGATACATACGCATGAATGAGAGGGGTGGAGGGGGAAGAGTGAGGCTACAGGGAGAAGCGACAGCAAGGGTGAAGGACTTTAAATACTTGGGGTCAACAGTCCAGAGCAATGGTGAGTCTGGTAAGGAAGTGAAGAAATGGGTCCAAGCAGGTTGGAACAGGTGGAGGAAGGTGTCAGGTGTGTTATGTGACAGAAGAGTCTCTGCTAGGATGAAGGGCAAAATTTCTAAGACAGTGGTGAGGTCAGACATGATGTACGGATTAGAGACAGTGGAACTGAAGAGACAACAGGAAGCAGAGCTGGAGGTGGCGGAAATGAAGATGTTGAGGTTCGCTCTAGAGTGACCAGGTTGGATAGGATTAGAAATGAGTTCATCAGAGGGACGGCCAAGCTTAGATGTTTTGGAGACAAAGTTAGAGACAGCAGACTTCGATGGTTTGGACACGTCCAGAGAAGAGATAGTGAGTATATTGGTAGAAGGGTGATGAGGATGGAGCTGCCAGGCAAGAGAGCTAGAGGAAGACCAAAGATAAGGTTGATGGATGACATGAGGGCAGTTGGTGTTAGAGAGGAGGATGCAGGGGATAGGCTTTCATGGAAAAGGATGACACGCTGTGGCGACCCCTAACGGAAAAGAAAAGAAGAAGAAGACATCTGTGTGTGGATGGTGGATGTGTGGAATGGATTTAGCTGTCAGCGTTCAAGGAGTACAAAACAGCCGATGACGTCAGCGATGGCGACCCCCCCCCCAGGAAAAACTCATCGGATCTATACGATTCACGTAAATGGCCTATTTTGAGTTCAAAACGGAGAATTCCGCCGAAAGGCGACTGATTTGCATGTATGACAAACAAGTTACAAGTCATTAAAAACAAGATCTCCGTCGCATACGAGCTCTGGTCGGGAGCCGCCATATTTACAACGTGCGTAAATGATGATGTCACCCAGGCATGCATAGTTGAGGGAGCAGGCAGAAATGTTCAGGGAGCGTCATGTAACAGCATATTTTTGATTGTTATTATTTATCATTATAACTTAGTGATTGCTACACGGCATCTTTCACTACTTAACTACTTTCAGTCTTAATAACACACTCGGGTATTGCAGGTAATATATATTTTTAACAGGGCACTGTTACTTGTGTGTCATTATCCACTTGTCGTTAAAGCCCCCAGCCGAACGAATTTCTAATCCTGTACCAACACAAACTTCTACCAACTGCATCGCAAGCTTCGCTCCTCCAGCCACTGTGACGTTACAACCCATGAACAAATCATGTGAAAATAATAAACAAATGAGCACAAAATAAAAAAAATGTTTAAGGTACCCAAATTTGACAAATTAACCTTTTATGGAAAAGGATGACACGCTGTGGCGACCCCTAAAGGGACAAGCCGAAAGGAAAAGAAGAAGAACCGCCCTCTATACGGCACTCGTGAAAATGCTTGAAAATTCAAAATTTCTGTCACTTTTTCCCCATGAGTACAATTCCTGTCTCTTTGGCATATTTTTAGTTGTGTGGGTGTGGTTTTCAAATAGAGTAGGACAGAAAAGTACAAATAGACAAGGGCACATAACATAGGATCAATGAGTAGACTACAAAGCGAATCTATCGAAACGACATTAAGCCAGCAACATTCAAGTAACCAACATAGCACTTCTGATTTCGCTCTTATTTTGAAACTCGAAAATCACACCACTTGCAGTGGTGGACTCCCACTAACTTGATTGCCACACAGCGCAAATCACGTAAATTTAAACTCCTCAAACACCATTATGCAAATGCACACAAATGAATAAATGTTTAAGGCACTTAAATTATTTCCTTAAAAAGTAAATGACTTTGTGGCCCCTTCTACAGTCTCACTGGAGACAGCTGATCACAGCTGGCACGGCACACAGCTTGAAGTGGAGGAGACAGAGTTGGCAAGCATGCCCGGATTTGATTTGAGGGGGCACAGCGTTTGTTTAAGGGAGCCGTGCCCCCTCTTGCTCCAGCGTGTAGCAGGCCCCGACGTCACCACACATTTATGTCAAGACGGAGCATGCGCAGACAGATCGCTTCCCAGCTCCATTCTAATTGATGGTTTACGTGACGAAAATTGACTTCTGAGCAGTTTGCCAAAAGGGGTATTCTTGGCCAGTTTATTCCGGTTGTTGTCTGGAGCATTTTCACTTGGTTTGGGCTTCTAAACCGATTATAGTCAGAATAGAAAGCTCCATGTAACCACCCCCCCCCCCCCCCCCGCCCCCCCAATTAACCTCACATACAAGTTTTTAGGATGTGGGAGGATGCTGGAGCACCTGGAGAAAACCCGCGCAAGCTTAGATAACCCATGCAAACTCCACACAGGAGAGTCAGAGTGGAGACCTGAACCCAGAATCCCAGAACTGCGAGGCAGACATGCTAACCACTCCCATACGTGCTGCCCAGAATCTGAAACAAATGATCCCAAATCTAATTGCTATGAATGGTCGCACAAATAAAGTCCTCTGTCGAGGTACCACTGTTATGACACCTAGATGAATACGATGCTCTATGTCAAGCTTTTTTAACTGACCGGTCACAGTTAGGGTGTGCATTATTTAGACCAGTGGTTCTTAACCTTGTTGGAGGGATGGAAACCCGCAAGTTTCATACAGAGTGCACGGAACCCTTCCTAATTTGAAAAATAAAACATGGTTTATTTCAAATTTAAAACAGGCATATACTTTATTGTCTGTGTAGATTCTTGCACACAAAATCACTGTGTTAAAAGAACAAAACCAACAAAACATGTATTTCACACAAAGAACAACCAAAAAATTCAATTCAAAGAAAATTTACTGTAAGTGGATATGAATTTTGCTGTTGGCATTCCCCTTGGTAAGTGCCACTCTCATATCAGAGGAACGGACTTCGTTGTTAGCATTCATAACAAAGTCTGTTCCTTTTCTTTATGTTATTTCTACAATCCTTGAAAAGGGTTCTTTGGAAAGAGTACATTTGTTGGGCTGTTTTTTTACTATTGGATGCGCTGTCTGACGGCACAGCAGTGCTACTCAAGTCCACTGTATTGTTGAAATGTTGTTAAATAAAGAAGAAAAAGAACAAAGCATTTCAACTCGAGGCGCAGCGCCACAATGGTAAACGCCAATTTTGACGCTCCCTTGCGTTTTGAACGGCCTGAACAAGGCATTCAAAAAAACAGTGTAAAAAGCAGTGTAAAAACGCTTTTTTTGGATAAAGCACGCATGCGGTGTGTGTCGAGTCCTCCGTCGAACCCCAGCGACTGCCTCACCGAACCCCTGGGGTTCGATCGAACCCAGGTTAAGAACCACTGATTTAGACAATCCATTCATTTAACTCACTGCACAGGCTATGGAATGGGCTTCCAAAAAACACATAAGCACATGTATATTTCAGAAGCATGGGATTGAGTGCTCTAGTTCCTGTATATGAAGTCCTGTACATCTCAATAAAACAATGGATAATGGCCCAAATCACCATCCTTAAGCAAGTAATGCTTGATGAATACATCAAATGCTATCATTTATTCATAAGTAAGTATGACAGTTGGGTCAAACATACCATGAAATCAGATGAAATGTAGACACTCTCATCGAACAAGCTTCATGTTAGGATATTTTACTGCTTATATCCATCCATTTTCTACACTGCTTGTCCTTATTAGGGTTATGGGTGACCTGGAGCCGAGGACAGCTGACTTGGAGTTGCCAGTCAGTCGCGGGGCACATATAGACGAGAAGCCATTCTTCCATCCATTTTCTATAGCGATTGTCCTCATTAGGGACAAAAAAAATTGTCGGTACGCCCCTACCCACCCTTGAAGACTTGCACGCTGCCAGACCTAAGACAAGAGCATGCAAAATCCTCTTGGAGCCTCCAAATCCTGGTCACCACCTCTTCCAACTCCTTCCCTCAGGTAGGCGCCATCGATCAATGCAAACTAAAACCAGGAGCCATTAGAACAGCTTCTTCCCTCTTGCCATTAAATTGCTGGAGGCTAAGTGACTCTCCGTAGTGTGTTTTTATGTCTCAAAAGTATTTCTAGTCAAAATGGCTGTCTATTGTCGTACTAGAGCGGCTCCAACTACCGGACACAAATTCCTTGTGTGTTTTTGACATACTTGGCAAATAAAGAGGATTCTGATTCTGGTTCTTATACAGGGGGGTTCGTTATTACTCTCATATTACTACTCCAGCTGTGTGTGAGCGTCGTAAGCTAACTTTCACACAGAAGGCTAACAGCGACACCAAGTATTAGCGACAAGCAAAGAAAAACTACCAGTTTTGGATAAAATGTATTTCAATCTTTTACAACATTAACGTGCCATTCTGTTGCGTTCAATCGCCAGAGGCCCGCTATTTTGAGCTAATTAAATGACTCGCGTGAGTGCGTGATGACGTCGTCGCCATTCGCCTCGCGTCAGCCTGCCAAGCCGCCGCAAAAAGCACACATATGGTGTTTATTTTCCAGAAAGCTAACGGGTAAAAACAGCACTTACTTGTTGTTTTTCTCGTCGCCTTTCTGCCCGTGGGGAAGTGTGGAATTTGATTTGGCAAAAAAATAAATAAATGAAAAAATAAGAGCGAAAGTGTGGTCTCCACAGAGATGAGCTAACGGTGCCGTTGAATTAACGTGTCCAGCTCAAGCTTAGCACACGCGGGCTCTTTACATCTTCTCCCGCATGCGAGTTCAAACTCTCTTTTCGGGTCAGAATGTTGTCAAGAGGCCGTTAAAAACAACAATTGAAGATCTTGACGCGGGGTGGAGGAGCGAGATGCTGCAATGCGCCCGCTTGTCGTTCCTCTCAGTTATCCAGTTGTGTTGTTTCCCCTCCCGGCATTTTCTTTCTGCTCTCCCCTGTGTCCCGAGGAGTCGGTGGGTTCCGTCTGGGTGCGAGTGGCCGAGCAGAGGCGAAGGCTGGCCGGGGGCAAGCGAGAAAAAGGAGTGCGTGCGGTCGGGCAGGCGAGCAGCAGGCCGGGGGGGAGGAGTGAGGGAATAACGGAGAGGGAGGGATCCGCTTGGTGGATGGGTGGGTGACGTCCGAGCGTCCGACACCCACACGCATCCGCGTTTTGTTGCGCTCGGAGAACAGACAGACAGCCGCCCCCACTTACTTACAGGCACCCCCATCCAACTGTCCTTCCACCGCCCGCAGATGTGTGCAGCTGTGTCCACGCTGGAGCGCCGCCCACTCGACAACAGCCTCAGTTCCCTCAAGTCAATCCACTGGTGTTTATTTTTCTACACACAGTTACAGTTATTGACAATGCTTCTTAGGGACATTATTCAGGATTAGCTCTCACACTTACTATTCAAATGTTTTCACACACACACACACTGAAAGGCTCTCATAAACACAACTCAAACACTCTCATACAGACGAGTCAGCTGGATCCTATCCCAGCAATCTTCGGGACGGGAGGCGGGGTACACCCTGAACCGGTCGCCAGTCAATCGCAGGGCACAGACAAACAAACAAACAAACATTCGCACTCACATTCACACCTAGGGGCAATTTAGAGTCTTCAATTAACCTACCACGCGTGTTTTTGGGATGTGGTAGGAAACCGGAGTGCCCGGAGACCACCCACGCAGGCACGGGGAGAACATGCAAACTCCACACAGGCGGCCTACCATACACACACACACACACACACACACACACACACACACACGTACACACACAATGCAGTTTTTCCAGTTATTCTTGCATGGTAAAATGTATCAAAGTGATTCACATTTCTACCGTTCCTTACACACAAATGTAAACCACACACACACGCTGAGTAAAACACAACAAGACAGTTCTGTAGTATGGTACTTTTTATTTTAACTTAAAAAGAGAGAGGATCAAAAACAGGGTTCAATAAATTAGAAATAAATATAATCATCATCGTCATTAATAATACATACATTATAATTACTCCATTGCAAGAGGCTGACAGAAACAGGCCCTCAGAACTTTTAGGTTTTTTTTTTTCTCTAGAAAAATTCTAAAATGAAAATATTGCAACCCACTCAAATCCCTTTCCGCCCCGGATAAACAAAATAATTAGATAAATAAATAAAAAATAGCTCAAATATTAAAACCTCCTCAATAAAAGTGCAATCCCACCCCCTCCTCCCTCCCTCCCGCCCCCTTCCTGTGTTTTTTTTTTTTTATTACCTAAAATCTACGTAGAAATTTAAAATAGGTTAGTGATTTCCCATTGTACAATTTGGAATGTGATAATCCCTTTTTATGAAGATGATAATGTTACTAGTGGAAATAATAATAATAATAATAATAATAATAATGTTGTTGTTGTGTAATTTTTCTGTTTCTAAAGATCTTTTTGCCTTTGTTCCAGTTTTTAAATGCTGTTCTTTGTCGACTAAGTTATTTACAGTTCTTTCTGATGATTTATGATTTTTTTTCTTGTATGTTCTTTCTTTCTGTCTTTTTTTCTTCTCTTATTAAAATTAAAACACCGCCAGTCAGTCCCTCTATATTTGTCAAGTAATAGAGATGTATAGACATGTCTATGGAAGTGACATATCAGCACTTTTCTTTTTTTTGAATAAACCGTCCACATACAGTAGGCTCGCACTGTACTAAAACACCCTGTCGGCGACTAGATGGCGCTCTCGGCTCTACATGGTGTGTGTTCGTGTTATGTACACTTGTCAGTCAGTCTTGTGTAGTGTTGGAGGCTGTGTGCGTGTGTGTGTTTGTCAGTCCAAGTACATAAATGCACTCCGCGGATGCACAGAGGCGACGAGAAAGTGCTCTGGAATTTCCACCTCGGCTCGGAAAGGTCACCTGTGGATGGATGGATGGATGGATGGATGGATGGAAGGCATGATAATGGCGATGATTGATAGGAGGAAGAGAGAAGGACAGAAGATTTGTTAGATGTCATAATTGCTCGTTTTCTTGTGTTCACTTGGTTTGGAAGTCAATCATCGTAAATCATGATGCTCAATTACATACACAATGCCGCATCATGCTGCTCATTCAAATCTGTTGTTGAATGGACGTGTGCACACCCCAAAGTGGTTCTAAGTAGGGGTGGGACACAATATGGATATTGTCATGTATTGACCGCGGACTGTGGACCAACAGCAGTTGTACATCAAGCAAGAATGGGCAAGAATTCCACCTACAAAGCTTCAAAAATTAGTGTCCTCAGTTCCCAAACGCTTATTGAGCGTTGTTAAAAGGAAAGGTGATATAACAGTGATAAACAGGCCCCTGCCCTAGCTTTTTTGGAACACGTTTCAGGTATCAAATACAAAAGGAGTCAATATTTGGAAAACAAAACAAAAAAACCTAAAGTTTATTAGTTTGAACATTAAATATATTGTCTCTGTAGTGTATTCATCTGAATATTGCAAATCGGTGTATTCAGTTTTTATTTACGTTTTAAACAATGTCTCAACTTCACTAAAACCCATCTTAAAACCCGTTTTTTTCCTTTGGCATTCAACCCGGCATAAGACTCAACATCTGTTTTATGTTTTTATTGTTCATTTTATTTTAATTGTTGATCCAAAATTGTTTTTATTTCTTAAGTTTGATTGTTATCTGTGGACAGCACTTTGTTTTCAGCTGTGGTTGTGCCTTATAAATAGAGTTGAGTTTATCGGAATTGGGGATTGTATAAGGGCACATCAATTATTCACATATTTTCACTATTCTCAGTACCTATTTCACGCGAAGGGGGTTCCAATGTACATATATTATACACAATGCACTAGTTTAAATCCAGCAATACCATAAAACGCCATGAGGTGACAGTATCGCTCCGCAGACACCTTTGTTTCGAAAGGGGAACTTAATTGTAGTTATATATAAATAGTTTCAGAATAATAAAGTATTAACAATATTTGTATTTAATTGAGTATTAGTTATATTAAAATGCATTTTATGAATAATATTTTATTAATACCGCTATAATTTCCTAATTCTAGTAATATTCAGTATTGTCAGTATAGTCCCTTTGAAGATAATACATAATTCTTACTTATAATACATAATTTTAACAAATATATATTTGTTTCTATCATAATATTTTCATTAGTTACATAAATTACAAAATTATATATATATATATATAATTATATTTAAATACATTTTTTTTCATGTATAACATTTTGTGAATTCTATAGTTAAATTGTGTTTGTATTACAATATAATAAATATGTAAATTATACATATAATTACATTTAAATATTTTTCTTTATATGCATTGTGTAATTTTGTTTAATTATATAGATATATGTATAGTTAAATTGTGTTTATATTTCCATATTGTATAAATATTACATCCATCCATCCATCCATTTTCCGTACCGCTTATTCTCACTAGGGAATAATCCCAGCTATCTTTGGGCGAAAGGCGGTGTACACCCTGAACTGGTCGTCAGCCAATCGCAGGGCACATACAAACAAACAAGCTCTCTCATCCCAAAAACATGCATGGTAGGTTAACTGAAGACTCTAAAGTGCCTGTCGGCGTGAATGTGAGTGCGAATGGTCGGTTGTTTATATGTGCCCTGCGATTGGCTGGCGACCAGTTCAGGGTGTACCCCACCTCTCGCCCAGAGATTGCTGGGATAGGCCCCAGCACGGCCCGCAACCCTAGTGAGGATATGTGGCACGCAAAATGAATGAATGAGTTAAATACTTTGCTATTACTGTAATGCAGATATTACGTAACACATTAGGCGAGTCCACAAAGAAAAATTAGATGATGATATGAGAATACAATGATTTGCAAATCCTTATCGGAATATCTTTCCAACGATACCAAATGTATCATGAAGAATTGCGCGATAACAATCAATATACTGGATAGTTACAACACATAACGATAGCGTTGTAACTGACAAAGAGAAAATATATTTCATCGTAAAAATAGAGTAAATGGGGAATTATGGAAAAAGTCTAAATCTAAAGTGTGACATTTGATCCACTCGTGTTGATAATGACACCATACATCATGATAGCGATATTTTGTTCCAATCCTAATCAGTACCTTAGCAAAAAATATCACCATTATATTATATCGTGTGTCCGCCCCCTAGTTGTAAACACATGGTAATTGTGTGCTTATGTATGTGTGTGTGTGTGTGTGTGTGTGTGCGTGCGTGTGCGTGTGTGTGTGTGTGTTGCGTCGTGGCAAGCAAACACTCCGGCTTACATGCATCACTCTTCAGCATTTGCACTGTAGAAATTCTGGGCGAACGCTGGGAAGAGTTTGAGTATTGTTCTAGTGTCCCCTTTTGACACAAATGAAGGGTGTGTAATGCAAAATCATTTCTACAAATAGCGTCACACTCCTATATTGAGAATACGGGCTGCTGTGTGACAGCGCCTTTTCACACTGGCCTGACAACCGCTAGACATTTTCTCCTTATTTTTTTAACATTTGGAGTGAACTCAAACACATGATGTTCTCTACGTGTTGTTTTTCTCCCAGAATTCCTATGTTAGTTGAAGGATCTTCTCCAGTATGCAAGAGGTACTTGTTTTTCCAACCATGACACCTGCAATACAGTGGAACCTCCAAAAGAGTGATGAGTACAATATCATTAGCCTAATAGTATTATTTCTTGTGCTTACTTGTGCATAACGGTTTGATACAAATTCAACTTAAATAAATGTTGGAAAACAAACAGTTCAAAAAAATTAAATGGAAATGTTATGCAGTGTACTTAAAAGTTAAATAGTACTGAAATGTACCTAACAAATGTACTGTAGTGGATTAAAAAAAAAGTTTTAAAACATTATCTACAGTTCATTTAGTTACTTTTTTCGCGTGCCACTAGAAGGGAGCCGACCACACTTTGAGATTGACTGCTTACGTTTTTTTCCTATGGGAAAATATGACGTGATTGTTTTCCACTTTGGAGGTTCCACTGCACCCTTTACCCCCAAAGACGAGCTATATAGTGAGATAGACAGGACTTTACGAGTGTTTGACACATTTGGAGCACAAGTAGCAAAAAGGCACCAGAGAAGGGAAGCCATGAGAGGGATGACACAGTGTAACAAATTTAGCATTAGAACCGCAAACAGCGTACATATCATCGTCCATGCTCCATCAAAATAAAGATACCTGTTTGACACCTGAAGGGTCCATGTCTCAGACCTTAATTGCGACATTCTACTAATAAATAAAAGAAAAAATACATTTGTACTTGATATATTCATATAAAAAAAACATGAAAAATAATATTTTATAACCCTAAAATAATATTATATTACAGTCATAACTGTGGTTTATACAGTTTATCTACACTATATTCAACTAAGATTATGCAATACCAATAATGGCATAATAATAACAACAATTCATGATGAATCTTGGATATTTTTTATATTATTTACCATCTCATTATCATGATATAAAGATGATGTATTGTTTTAAAACATAAAAATTATTTTGATATTATTTTAATGTATCCGTATTTTGTTCTACATGTGTATAATAACAATTAGTACATTTATAATGTACAAACTATAGATCGTTGTAAAATTACAACAATTAGATCAGGGGTGTCAAACTCATTTTTGTCACGGGCCACATCGTAGTTATGGCTTCCCTCTGAGGGCCGTTATAACTGTGAACCCATATAAAGGAATTATCACCTCATATAATTACACGACAAATTGATGAATAACTACTTTTAAAATCAGAAGCCAATAAAAACATTTTCAACTAGTACATTTCTTTTCAAAGGGGGGTTGGTAACAAAAAATGCTTGCGATATCGCAACGTTATTACAATAGAACAGAATTAGCAATTTTGATTTGCTTTCGCGGGCCACATAAAATGATGTGGCGGGCCAGATCTGGCCCCCGGGCCACCAGTTTGACACCTGTGAATTAGATGATGGAATATAATCTAAATATGATTGTTGTTCAATTTTATTTCACATTTTTAATTAAATTTTACTTTTTGTTCTTATTACTAATATTATTAGTCATGATTACATAATAATAATGATTATTATTATTATTATTGTTTTACTGGCTTCAGAAGCTAAATGTACTACTAGCGAATATAACAATAATAAAGAAAATGTGACGTAAAATATACATTTTCTTTTTGTAATTAATATCTATGAATTCATTGAAATTATTGCCAATATATTCATATTTTTGTCATTCACTGTGTCTTTATATTTAAAACAAGCATTGATATAATATACAGTATGTTATAATTGTAAAATAATAATACAGAGGAACCATTTTGTAGTCTGTTTTTTTAACGATCAAATAATAATTAAGTGTGAATTGAACTATAATGGTCCTCTACATGTCTCTACTGATGCCCTGGAGACATGTTGAAAAGTACTGCGTTGACACAGCATATGTCACGAATAATATCTCTTCTGACACACGTGTGTGTGCTCCAGCCATCTGTTCAAATAAATAATAAGGACACAACACCCACAGAAACTGATCAAAAACAAAGTGACTAAAGAATTAAAAGCGCACAATGGCTCAAATTACTGCTGTGCGTAAGCAAAAAATGTCCAATCATATTTATTGTGTGTACAGTGGTGACTTTTGACCATTATTGATCAGTATATGTGCACAGGTCAATAGAAAATAGACCCACAATGCACCGAACAGTCTCTGGTCACCCCAGCAACAAGACATGCAGGTCAGCGCATGGCTGCTTGCTGGAGGAGACGACACAAAGACTGCCAACCAATGCAGGCAATCAATCGCCACGGCAACCCAAACACAGGCTGACCAATCAACTTACAACAATGTTAGAGGAAGGGGAGGGGGTCAGGGCTTTATCGCTCGCTAGGCGACCATTTCCGTAGTGATGGGGGGCCTGGTGAATAATGATTGGCCAAAAGGGATGAATTGCCATGATAGGAAAAGAGCAAAACAGCAGGAAGGAAAATTAATATGATTGTTGTAAATTAAAATGTATAGATTTGACTAATATCCTGTGTTGATGACATATTTGTAATAAAAGCATAGCCGTTCAATATATTATCAAATACCGTACTTCTGCAAATAGCAGTTTAAACAATATTACTGACATTGTAGAATGGATGTTTTTAAAATAGCACATACAATAACAATATATATTAACTATATTTATAATTTCATATAGACCTGTGGCTAAAAAGCGAAGTATGGAGATTCTCTGTCTCTCAAATGCATAAGTGCCGTTCATTAATGGGGCAATCGTTGCCAAAAGCCTCGCAAATATCTACTCCACTCCATCGCTGCCAACCTATAGAAATCCACTTCCAGAACTATTTGTCCAAATTTGTCTAGATTTCCATTTTACAAAATTTTGTCAAGAATATTACCGTAGGACAGTTATTTCAGTATATTTTGTAATAGGATGAAAATAATTCTGCATACTGTTCAGTTGCACAACATAATCATTACTCTTTGATTGTAATCGTTAATAAATGACGGCTTTAATACTTATTTTAATGTTGTTATTAAATCTACCTTGTAATGGCGGCCGCAGTTGCAGCCTGAATCAAAGTACATGTGATTTGGACGTGCCATCGTCAAACATGGATTAATTCGCCTTTACCAATTTTTCAACCTAGGTTCAATAAATAAATAAGTAAATAAAAGCTAGTCTATTAAATCAGATTGATCAGATCTATGAAGTCAAACCCAGCACTTTCAAACGAACAGATAACATTGCTGATAGATTGAAAATAGCAAGCAGCAAGCAGCCTTTTTCTCTCTCTTTTTTAAACAATATAGTGTTTATTTCATTGAATTCCTTCATAAAATTTTCGGCACAGAGGCCAGACACAGTGCCGTACTGGCTGGTAATGTTGGACGTTGGATTTTTTCCCCCCAAAATCCGTAACAGTCGGTGTTATGGCCACAATGAGTCAGCGTTCAGTCAGTGATTTCCGGAACAAAATATGGATGTTCTGTAACATTTGGCAGCTCTGACACTCTCTTCTTTATTTCTAGAGCGTTTCTTCTCTTTGCCAGGACAATGTTTTTTCCTTGACAATCGCAACATGTTGTTTGCGGTTCAATAAAAAAATTATACAGTACACCAGATGTCGCCGCTCAACACTTTATTTCCCAATAAGAACCCTAGGGGGCGCAGTGTTAATCGCCAGGTGTTCAGGTATGAATCACCAACTGAAATATGTTTACGATTGTCCAGTTTAGTCACGTTCGGCCAGGTTGTCCGGAGTCCGGTGGGCAAAATCATTAAGACGCTATCTCCACAGAATGTGAAATCATCTTTAACACTGTGCAGGGAACTCATTTACAATTCATTTAAAGTAATCTCAGAGATGGTTTACACACCTCGTAGGTGCTGCTGTTTTGGTTAGAAAATTGTTCAAATGGGCTCAGCGGTTAACATATATTTTCAGTATGATATTAGTGAAATGAGATGATTATTTCCTGACAGGAAAATTGAGGCATCTAATTGTAGTGGCTATAAGAGGTACGGCCACTATTTGAGGAAATACGGAATTGGTTTCCTCGTACAGGGTGTCCCAAAACATTTGACATGAAATGTCTGAGTAACTCCTGTTACTATGTCCTATGTCCTGGGCAAATTATGAAATCTAATAGGTCTTATGTTGAAAAACGAAAGATTTATTTATCAAAATTCCAACAACATATTGAAACGGACATATCTTTTGGAACCAGTTTTCATCCCCGTAACTCTGCTACTCGTCGTCATAGCAACGAAAGCCGTACTCGGTATTGGCCCCGCAGTTTGTGGGGTGAGCGCTGGTGCATTTGGATGAGAGAGGACGGCCTTCTCAAAACAGACTAATTTCAGTGAGACAAAAAATAGGGTCTGAAATGAATGTCTCCTTTCAAACTTAGTTCTTAAATAACTCGTTAAATGTGATAATATTTGAATGAGAATTGACTGTTATTAGACTACAAAATGATGTCATTTTTTTTGCAGGACATCCTGTATGATCACTTAGCAGTCTTAGAATTTCTTCCGTTTTCCCGTGTTGCGCTCGAGCAGTACCACCCTTTGTTTGGCATGTCATTAGCACCTCACCTTTATGTATTCATCCTCCCTCTTCTCTGCTGTCACTCAGTACGGGCGGTTCGCATCCTTGGGCCTCTTCAGCTGCACTTTCAGTCTCTTCATGCCGATCTGGAAGCCATTCATCGCCTGGATGGCAGCCTGAGCGCTGGCCGGGTTGTCGAAACTTACAAATCCTGGAGGGGGAGAGAAATTACCGCACTACTGGTCACTTTAAATTACTTGATGACTCTCTGTATCATTTGCACATTTGTCATTGTATCAGCATTACCGCACAACTGGTCACCTTACATTGCTTAATGACTCTCTGTACATATGTGTTTACATCCTAAATGTATATTTTGTTGTATTGGCTTGTTTGCTGTGGTGGTAGAGTGACTCCAACTACTGCAGACAAATTTCTTGTGTGCTGTTAACATACTCAGTCAATAAAGAGGATTGGGATTCTGGGAAAAAAAGGAAAGGTTGTTTTGTTCATCCTTGAATTCACTTCTTCCTGCCTCAACCTGGAAACACTGCACAGCACTGTAGATCAAAATAATTAATGGACACCATCATCATTCATTCTCAAGCCCCCCCACCTCTTGTTTTTTTTTTTTAATCACTTGTCCTTTCCTGTGTCCGATACAGCTGCTGTCTGCCCTCCTGCCACTCCCTTTGTCTCGCGTGTCTGTGTGTGTGAGTGTGCGTGTCTCACCAAAACATTTGCTCTGGTTGGTGGCCCGGTCAACAAAAACCTTAGCCGAGATGACATTGCCAAAGGGCAGGAACATCTGCAGCATCTCGGAATCACTGAACTCTTGTGGCAGGTGGTAGATGAAGATGTTGCATCCCTCTGGCCCTGCCACACATGCAGACAAACAAGACAACTTTATAGGGGCTGACTGGGGGAAAGGGGTGTGGTCCTAAACACACACAGAGAGAAAATCACTTCACCTTCTCTTTGCTGCTGTTGCTGAGGCTGCTGGTGTTGCTGGGCAACCAGTGTTGGCTGCTGGGGGAACGGCTGGCCAACCAATCCGTAGGCAGCAGGATACGCTGCTATTGGGGCAGATAAACAGCAACGTTATCTGATTGGGTAGCACCAACAGGTGGCAACACGGGAACGGCCAATAGAGTGTGTCTATTTGAACCCAAAATGTGTCCTGCTGAAGGTGAAAACTATAAAACGTCTGTAAAAACAATGACTGAGACCACCGGTGTCCCAACCACCCTTTCTACTCTATGACTATAAATCCTGTACACAGAGCACATTTTCAATTATGATGCATGAACTGCCAACTTCAAAAAAGAATAACAATATTCCACAGGTTTGCCTTCCTGTATTGAGCTAAACTGCTGTAATGGAAAACAGAAAAATTAAAGCAACAAAGAAAAAGGTTTGCATGAGCATGTTGAGTAGCAAAAATAACATCTATAAACCAATACAGTAATCCCCGCATATTTGCAGTTCACTATTCCCAAATTCACCTCTTTGTGTTTTTTGCTGTGGAATATATCCCTACCTATTTGTGTTTTTTGTCCTCTTTCTGAAACGCCCTAAGATGACACAAGATGCCGCCAAATCCATCTCCCCGCCCCCTGCCCGATGATAGCTGGGATAGGGTCCAGCACTCCCGCGACCCTTGTGAGGATAAGTGGCTCAAAGAATGGATGGATGGATATAGTCTACTTAATAAAAGTTGATTGATTGATTGACTGTATTGCTTGGCAATAAAACAGAGGGCAACACAGCAACTTAGTTAATTAAGATGATTTTACTTGTTGGGCAAGTCTTTTTTTTTTTTTTAAACCAGAAAAGAGATTTAATTGGTGTTAAAATTATGAGGGGGTCCGTGGAAACATTTCTCCACTGTATGGAGTCTCTAGCTGGACCCAAAGTTCGCTAGAAATGAGGCAATGTGATGTTTTCGTGGGGGAAATCTTTTAGTAATAGTGTCAGTAATACATAGTGACCTAAGCAAAGCTAACCAGCTTGAAAGGCTTTAAACTGCACGGCAATTTGCCGTGAGTCACCCTCATGCATCCTTAATAATAGTTTCTCGCTAGCCTCCTTCTCATCTGCCATCCACCAGACAGACGGAAAAAGAAAAGAAACAGGAAGAAAAGGAAACGAAGAAGAAAAGAGATGAAGAAGACAGTAGCCATGACAGTGCTAACTGCTGTGTGCTAACTAAAAAAAAAAAGAAAAGGAAAATCAAGCAAAGTCAACGGAATTACAAGCGTTTCTCTTGGAAATACAACACATACCCACCTCCATATAAAGTCTGCCGTGCTTAAATCCAGTGTGGTATTTCGTAGCTGTCCCTGAGGTTGGGTAGTGTGCAGCTAGTCACCCACACTGCTGTTTTCACTACCCATTGAATATGTTATGTACTTTGGTAATCAATTGTTCTTTTCATGAATTTATCTGTTATGGAGGATTTTAGAGAAGTTTGAAGTGCTCATTCTATGTTTTTTAGAAAATTCTACAAAGACGGCGGCCGCTTTTCACATTGCTATTACAAGGCATTTCTTGTTATCATACATTTACTAGCATAAAGATCAGAAAAATTACAAGCATTTGGGTATGGGCCCAGACTGGAGGACCTCTGCCATACACCCACCTGTATAATGCTGCATGCCGGCATAGGCCTGCTGTAGTGGGTCCAAGGTTGCTGGAGTCTGAGCTGCAAAATTAGGGGGGGGGGGGGGGGGGAAGGAGTTGATATAAAAAAGGAGAACGTCTATTAACTCTAACTGATTTATATTTGAGCTCCTTTTAGTTGTTGTTTGAAATGCAACAATATTAAGCAATGGTTTTCTAAGTGTGAGTTGTGGAAGAGGACTTCAGAGAAGGTGTGGCAGCTTGATAAAAAAAAAAAAAAAAAAACATCAGCTATTGTTTCAGGAAGTATCAGTTTTTAGTTCCTTCTGACAAGAGGGGAGACAGTCAGGGACGCGCTAAAAGCTTTAAGAAATAGGCTCTAGAAAATCAGTTTGTTAACGAGGGCAGAAAGGATTTAAGGTAATGCATATGCAGCATGATACGGTGCCCAGAGATGAATTATTTTGGTGTCACAACCACTTGAAAAAATATTCTGATTTGCAATTTCACAAAAGTGAGGGCCAATATGAGAAGGATTTAAATATGATGTTGGGAGGTATAATACAAACAAAAGCTGAGCAGGGATTAATTATTTATAGTCAGGGGTGCACATAACAGGTCTGCTTTTTAAATGAGCACCAGAGGTTGTTGTTTGGCATTTCATGACCCACAGACCTCACGAGATGAACTTGTGTCCGTTTGTAGACGTAGGGCCTATTTGTTATTTAAAAAGAAAAAGCTTGGCAGTGTACGCAAATGCGCACTGATGCAATCATATCTGGTGTACTTTCAATATTTTTAGTGTGCACGCACCACTTCTGCGCACTTGTGGATATAGTGTCTCCACTTTTTGAAAAAAAAGGACTTTAAATTTCACAAAATCGAATGCTGATGTCAAAAGCGTTTACATATAATGTCGAGACTAATAAAATAATAATAATAATAATAATAATAATACGAATTGAACGGTGGACAACTGGTTAGCACATCTGCCTCACAGTTCTGAGGACCGGAGTTCAAATTCGGCCTCGCCTGTATGGAGTTTGCATGTTCTCCCAGTGTCTGCGTGGGTTTTCTCCTGGTACTCCGGTTTCCTCCCACATACCAAAAACATGCATGGTAGGTTAATTGAAGAGTCTAAATTGCCCGCAGGTGTGACTGTGAGTGTGAATGGTTGTTTATTTATATGTGCCTTGCGATTGGCTGACTGCCAGTTTAGGGTGCACCCCCGCTGTCAGCTGGGATAGGCTCCAGCACCCCCGCGACCCAAGTTAGGATAAGGGGTACGGAAAATGGATGGATGGATAATCATACAAATAACAGAAATATGCACTTTTAGTGTCAAATCCACAGTGAAATGTTAAAAAAATCAGGCGAGGAATAATACTGGTTTATGGTACATGGAATTTTTAGATGCCAAGTTTAAAAAATGAAATATGGTGAGCAGAAATTAATTTTGTTGTTGTCCGAAACACTTTCATTTTTAAATATATTTTTTTAAATTTCACATGGATGAGGACTGATAAAATCATTTACATACAATGCTGAGACAGAAATAAAAAGATTAAAAAAACAGAACTGCATGGGGAGCAGAGCACAATTCTTTTGCTGTCGGAACCACTGTGAAATTTTTAAATTTCGCCTGGGTAAGTAATGATGTCAAAGAAGTGGTAAACAAAACAGAAATATACAATTCCAATGAAGTTGGGATGTTGTGTTAAACATAAATAAAAACAGAATACAATGATTTGCAAATCATGTTCGACCTATATTTAATATAATACACTACAAAGACAAGATATTTAATGTTCAAATTGATCAACTTTATTGTTTTTAGCAAATAATCATTAATTTAGAATTTTATGGCTGTAACACTTTCCCAAAAAACTGGGACAGGGTCATGTTTAACACTGTGTTACATCACCTTTTCTTTTAACAACATTAAAAAAACATTTGGGAAACTGAGGACACTAATTGTTGTAGCTTTGTAGGTGGAATTCTTTCCCATTCTTGCTTGATGTCCAGCTTCAGCTGTTCAACAGTCCGGGGTCTCCGTTGTCGTATTTTACGCTTCATAATGCGCCACACATTTTCAATGGGAGACAGGTCTGGACTGCAGGCAGGCCAGTCAAGTACCCGCACTCTTTAACTACGAAGCCATGCTGTTGGAACACGTGCAGAATGTGGTTCTGCATTGTCTTGCTGAAATAAGCAGGGGCGTCCATGAAAAAGACGTTTCTTGGATGGCAGCATATGTTTCTCCAAAACCTCTATGTACCTTTCAGCATTAATGGTGGCTTCAAAGATGTGTAAATTACCCATGCCATTGGCACTAACACAGCCCCATACCATCACAGATGCTGGCTTTTGAACTTTACGTCCATAAAAGTCCGGATGGTTCTTTTCCTCTGTGGCCCAGAGGACACGACGTCCACAATTTCAATAAACCATTTGAAATGTGGAGTCGTCGGACCACAGAAGACTTTTCCACTTTGCATCAGTCCATCTTAGATGAGCTCGGGCCCAGAGAAGCCGGTGGCGTTTCTGGGTGTTGTTGATAAATGGCTTTTGCTTTGCGTAGTAGAGTTTCAAGTTGCGCTTATGGATGTAGCGCAGAACTGTATTTACTGACATTGGTTTTCTGAAGTGTTCCTGAGCCCATGTGGTCATATCCTTTAGACATTGATGTCGGTTTTAGATGCAGTGCCGCCTGAGGGATCGAAGGTCACGGGTATTCAATGTTGGTTTTCTGCCTTGCCGCTTACATGCAGGGATTTCTCCAGATTCTCTGAATCTTTTGATTGTATTATGGACCGTAGATAATGATATCCCTAAATTCCTTGCAATTGTACGTTGAAGAACATTGTCCTTACACTGTTCGACTACTCTCTCACACACTTGTTCACAAAGAGGTGAACCTCGCCCCATCTTTGCTTGTGAATGACGGAGCAATTCAGGGAAGCTCCTTTTACACCCAATCATGGCACCCACCTGTTCCCAGTTAGCTTGTTTACCTGTGGGATGTTCCAAACAGGTGTTTGATGAGCATTCCTCAACTTTAAGTTCATTATTATTTGCTAAAAACAACCAAGTTTATCAGTTTGAACATTAAATATCTTGTCTTTGTAGTGTATTAAATTAAATATAGGTTGAATATTATTTCCAAATCATCGTACTCTGTATTTATTTATGTTTAACACAACATCCAAACTTCATTGAAATTGAGGTTGTACGTACACTGCCTGTGGCTGTGACATTTTTGGGCGTAAGATATCTTTCATCCAATTCTCTGACTTGCAATTTCACAAAGGTGAAGGCTGATATTAAAAACATGTACATATATTGTAGAGAAGGTAATTTGAAAATCAGTGATGAATGAGTTGGTATCAGGACTCAGAGCCACTGTCATATGTTCAAAATTAGTTTCTTTAATTAAAAAAAAAACTACCTCACATGAAATTTCAGATTATAATTTCTTAATTGTTGTTCATGTAGTTTCACATTATCTAAGGGAACACTCCCTGTCCCACACTTAGAAAACCACTGAAAACCCTGCTTTTGTAAGTTGCATTCAAATACCTTGATATGTGTGGACGCCATTGGTGTATAATGTTTCAGTTCCTTGTTGCCCATTGGTTGGTTGAGGCACGCTGCCGTAACCGTTCACTCCTATTGGCGGAGGGAGAGCTGGCACGGGGGTAGCTGCGATAGTCGGTGGAGTGTTTGTCCCTGCAGGCATGAATCACACAGACTAGTTTAGTTTCTCGCCAACAGATCTCAGAGATTGTCTACATCGTTTATACAGAGCGACTTCCAAAGTCTATTTGGAGTTTAACTGGAAAATTCAGGAAACATTTGTTGAGAAATCCAAACAAGGTTCACTGAGCAGCGAAAGGAATAACAGAAGCAATGACCCACATGTACAACCTATATTCTAATATTTTTTCCCATGACATTGTATTAATCTATTCCCGACAATCATAGCACTTGTCTTGGATGCAGAGTTTTCAGTACGTGTATGTTTTTTGTTTTTTTTCCCCAGTCAGATTTCAGTCTCTATGATCTGCAATGATCTATTTAATCTGCCCCAGGCATTGAGAATCAGTAATGCTGGCCCATGTTACTTACACTACATTAGCAATCGGACTTGGGTTTCTTTAACCAATCAGATTTCAAATTTGTCTCAGATATAAAGTCAGCATTTTTCCTGTCCTCTGATTAGTCGGCCTGAGGAAGGGAATTCCAAAACATGTCTGTAGCGATCTGCACACATGAATACATTCAACAATCATCATATATGGTGAGTATGATGTATTGTATTTAAATTTGTGATGTTTTTTGACGTTATTCGATAAATAGTGATTCTGAAGTCCTTCTAATGATATATGTACCTCAGTTGCGTGTCGTTATATTGCTTTTTTTGTGTAGTATTAATGGTTTCTATAATTGCGATGTAGTCGCAGTTGTATTAAGAGGTGAATTAAGTCGGGTAGGTCCCCACTGAAGGGCCAGCTACCAAATTCACAGTCCATCACTATGAATAGTTTTATTTTATTTAAGTTTTATCTAGATTTATTATACACAACGGTGACCTCTCTTTGAACTTGTATCGCAGTTAGGAATGTTGAAATGTCACCTGAAAGATTGCCTATATTAGTGATTCTTAAGTGCTGTACTGATAACACAAAGGTTCAGAGTTGTGTTCAGAGTGCAGGACAATTTCGATTTTTTTGCCCAGTGTGACATGTATCGGATTTGATTATGTCAATGTGAACAGTACAATTCCGTATACCGACCCAGGCCTCTTTCATATGTGGAAATAAATTGGATATGTATCCGACGCGAGTGCAGTATGGACGCTCACGGGGCACGCATCTGACCTGTACGTCATCAAAAGGCGACAAACGTCACAATTGTGGAGCAAAACAACTTGAGATCTTTGAAATCTTTTAAATTACCACAAATGCGTCATGACGAGACCTATGCGAGGGGCCGTATTTACTTCTGTCAACACGGCGTCTCGTGGCTATGTGCATGCGCAATGTGACCTCCTGTTTTGTGCGCATGCATGGGATGTCACCGACCCGTTCCGTCCTCAGTCGAAGCCATATTTGTTTTTGTAATGTGAACGACTACATAAAAAGATTGAATTTTACAAAAAAAACTCAAAACTGGGCATCATGCCCTGCAGTGTGAACGCAGCCTAATAGTTACACGGGCTCCCTTTAGTGGTACATGAAAGATTCACTGCCGAAGTACTGTTCAGCTGTATCTAACTTTTTAGTATGAATCATTTGCATTTAGTCTTTAAGAATGTTAGTTTGTAAACTTTAATTCATAGGAAATGAATGGAGGGATGGACATTTTAATTGAACCATTTATGTAGTTGTTTCTATTTTCATATATTTAAGCACAGTGTTAATGTTGAAACTGCCTATGTGACAGTGATTTACAATAATATTAAAATTACCTTTTAGGAATAAAACCACTGTCTTGTTTTTGATGAACACTGGCCTACTAGGGTACTGTATTTGAAAGTTGGTCATGTTGGTGATATTTTGATGTATCTTTTTTAGGTTTTACTTGGTGTAAAAAGAACCTCTGGCCTATGGATTTAATAAATATTTTATGATGGCAACAATTTGTAACAAATTAATTCATTTCGTTCATTGCTTGCTTCCTATGGGGAAATTGTTTTGAAACTGTCACAGGACGCATTGTGTTCAACTTTATTCTGTCCTTGTTTTTACATCCAAATGTGCTTAATTCATGCAGTTTTCTTGTTATATAGACAAAACTGCTGATAAAATGCCTCATATGGAGTACAATTCATGTGAAAACGTGTGAGATACTGAGTTTGTGTTGTCCTACCTGAGGACGGCGTAATGGGCGTAATGGGCGTGGCGATGATTCCGTTGGCATTGAGCGCCGCCATCTGCTGCATCTGTACGGCGGCAACTGTCGCCACGGGGGACAAGTACGCCGACTGGGCGACCAGGGCCTGCTGTTGGACAAGCTGTAGCAGGGGGAAGGAAATGGGGTGAGGAAGAGCATGTAGAAAACAAAGAAACAGTTAAATGCTGATGGGAAGAGCGAGAGAGGCAGGGAAAAATAAGAGCAAGGGACAGGGAGAGCGAGTGATAGAGAAGCAGATGAATAGAGATCTAATTATGAGACCATTATGCCCGCAGTCAGTGGGTTAATGGCCGTGTGTTGCAGGCAAGCTAAATGCCAGATGACGTATGTCCTGTTGTCTGGGTAATAACGTTAGCCCCAATTAGACCGCTGATAGCCTCTTGAAACTTATTACATCCTTTCAAGAGTACAGCACTTGCCTGAGCGTTGACCGCCTGTGTGTAGGCGTTGTAGGCGGGGAAGTTGAGGGTCATGGGGCTAAAGATGCCCAGCTGGGAGGCCACTTGCTGCATTCTCCTGAGCCCCCGCTCCTTCTCTGTGTCGGCGAACTTCACCACCAGACTGGACGACGCACCCTAACACAAGACCAAGTCACAATCAATGTCATATTTCCTTTATGCGATAATGGGATTATGCTCCGTGCTTGCTAATCATTTTATATTATACAGCAGCACCTTGAGATAATAGTTTAATTCATTCCACGACCATGCTCGCAGCTAAAGACTCCTATCTCAATTGTCCCATTGAAATAAATTGAAATGCCATTATCCGTTCCAGCAACCCAAACCATGTCATGTGGTTTTAATAAGGAAAATAGCACCCTATAATATCTTACTTAAAAAAAAAAAACATATTTAAGACATTACTGAAATTGAATGGAAAGAATCAAAGCTTTTGGTACATTCTTGCTTCAATTCAATGGATATTGTGCTGCGCCTTCCGGTGTGTGTGCCTTGGCCACCTGGGGGCAGTATAATACATCCATCCATCCATCCATCAATCCATCAATCCATTTTCAACACTGCTTATCCTGGTTAGGGTCACGGGGCGCTGGAGCCTTTCCCAGCTGACTTCAGGCGAAAGGCGGACTACACCCTGAACTGGTCGCTAGTCAGTCGCAGGGCACATATAGACACAGACAACCATTCGCACTCACATTCACACCGTCACTGAGTAGGAACTGATCCCACGCTACCCACACCAAAGTCAGGCCTGGTGCACCACTACACCATCAGTGACCCGAGTATAATAAAGACATCCGGATATAGAGTACATGGAGACGGCGGAGACGCCAGAACTTCAGCAGTAATTTTAGTCCTCTCCACCGTATGTTTTCAACACGCTGGCTGTCAAGTCAGACTTTTTTCTCCTTCTTTTCCCCTCCTGGCGCTTCCGCTTTTATCACTGTGACATGTGCGCACTCAAAATGAGACTCTCTAAAGCAGCCACATCAGCACGGAGCCCCAGTCCACATGCTGGCCATCAAGTTGGACACTCCATTTTTTTCTAATGGGATAAGAGAAGCATCTATTTGAAGAAGGCATTTTATTGTCTTAAGTAGAGACTAATTTGGGTATACGGCATCCACACAGCATAAGATCATCGTCAATACTCTTTGTGGCACAAATTAATACTTTAATTAATCTCAGAGACTGTTTATGTCAATGCTTTGGTGTTTTGGTTAGCAAGAGAATTCAAATGGGCTCAGCAGTGTGTGACTGATAATGTCTATGAACTGAGATAATTACAGTGACTTCCTGTTTTTTCCTGATGGGAAATGGGAGGCATCTATTTGAGGAAGGTGTTTATTTGTCTTAAGTTGTCTATTAGAGGGACAGCCCCCTGTTTGAGGAAATACATTATATGAGCTAATAGGACTACTAGTCTTGCTAATCTTTTCATTTATTGTATGGATTTCTCTCACACAAGCCCAACTCGGCGTATAATATACAAAGTCTTGCATTATTCCGCCATAGCCTCAAGCCTTTCTAATCATTTTTAACCACCTTAAACTCACAGGCATTGTGCGACTCCCGTGCAGGCTATTGATTGCAGCCTGGGCTTCAGCGTGTCCCTGGAATTTTACAAATGCACACCCTAAAGGAACAAAAAAACATTCAGTAACACAACAAGGGCTACATTCAAATCAGTGTCTACTGCCGAAATTCGTGAGTGCGCATATTCTGTACCTTTGCTGGTCCCGTCAGGTCCTCTCAACACAGTGCACTCGTCTATGCTGCCAAAGGGCTCAAAAAGCCTTCGAACATCCTCGTCACTCTGTTGCTTTCCCAGCATGCCCACAAACAACTTCCTGTCCTCTAAGGAACAGATCAAACAAGGGGTGAAATATTAGGAGCGATATTCCCCAAAGTCTGGTATTGAAAATCATATTCTTCCCAGTTAAAGGTACTCAATAGGTGGACTTTGTTCCAGTTCTAGAACCAGATATGGTTCTATCTGGCCCAAATGTAAATATTAGAAAAAAACAATAGAACATTATATACATTTTTGGGGGGATTTACACTACTTTTATTCTAAAATGCACATCTTCCTGGCAGCTGGTCTTTACAGTAGTACTAGTAAAGAAATGCATAAGCGACTCCTACATGAGACACCACAAGCCTATGAAATCATTAAATCCAATATGTTTCTAAACAACTATATTTATTGTTGTTGAACTGGAAAGACTAATAAGACTTTTCTTACAATTGTGACAATAAAGTTGTGCTTTAACAACCTTTTTCCTTCGATATTTTCTTGTTTTAAAGTCTGACTTCATCTATATATTTCACCGCTTGCCTGCCTCACATGCTTCACTCAAAAAGCTGCCAGTGTTTATTACAGTAATATAGAAAATATTGCCACCAAAAAATTCTATCCATTGATAAAAACACCGTCCCCCACATAACGTAAGATGCCCACCTGATTAATACTGTGCAGGGAACATGCGTTAAGACGTCACATTCACTGCCATTGATTGCTATAGTGTAGTTAAAGTGATGTACAGATGAGTCAAAGCAAGTAGACGTCCAAATAAAGACAGATAGAAAAGTAGAAACAAATTCAAAACTATTTCATAAATAAGGCAAAGTAAAAACTATTTTATAAATAAAATACCGAAACAACACTTATAAAAACCCAACACACACTTAAAACAGGGCAACACTTATAAACCAATTGATTGAGTTGTGTGAGGAGGGAGGAGTTAAAATGGATGCAATTGGTCTGTGTGCGTGTATATCTTGCATGTTATGACAGATCTGCGCGAGAATAATAATGCATGCTGTATATTATGACGTTTACGACTTTGTCTTAACCAATTCCAGTACACCATTCCCGTGCATTTTTGCTGTAGGAAGCTTATTCTGTTGTCCACCAGGGAGCAGTATTCACTACAGTGGAACAAGGAGGGGCTGTGTGGAGGCCGCCAAGCCCCTCTGACGACTACTCTCCATCTCTGTCTGAACCATTTTGACTCTTAGCCTTCCCTCTGTCACGCTGCATAAATGTGTGTGTGTGTGTGTGTGTGTGTGTGTGTGTGTGTGTGTGTGTGTGTGTGTGTGTGAGTGAGTGAGTGTGTGTGTGTCACCTCCTCTGCCCTCACTGTCTGCTGGTTTCACCTGGATGGGCCGATTCATCTGCGGGGAAAAAACAAGAAGGAACGTTAATACAAGTGGTACTGTATTTCACAAGTACAGTCTAATTTGTGTACTTTAATGTTCATTACTAGTGGGAAGCCATCAGAAAACAACAACACAGTGTCATATGTCTGTTTATAGCTGTACTTTTCGACCTTGATTATAGAAAGTCCAGTGAGTTCATAGTAGGTGCGCACGATATACTGGTACTTCTGTGCAAAATTGGGTGATATCGAACATTTCTTCCCAAAAAGTGGCTAAGTGTGGTGACTTCAAGCATTTTATTCGTAAATATATACTATATTTGTATGCAGAAAGAACGAAAGCCAGGCGAGTGTGCTGCCAGAGACTGTAGCGTACTTTATTCAGCCTCCGGGGCCCCACACAACAATAGTACAGAAAGCATAAAGGGACATCACCTGAAACAGCCTATTTTGAATTACTGCGTTCCATGTTTTGTCATCAGAATTTTGGTATCGTGACAACACAAATTCTAAAAATAGAAAAATAATAGGAAAAAGACAATTAATAGTAAATTGAATATTATTTCTGTGTATGTATGTTCTTTTGGTTTTGACATTTACAGTTGGCATTTATCACTCATAAATTTTGACCAAGGATGTTTCACACACAACCTCTTTTTCTCTGTCACACACACACGCGCGCACACGTGCACGCACGCACACGTGCACGCACGCACACATACACAATCAGAGCTGAGTACCGCGGGGGATTTAGAAGTGACGAGATTAAGAATGAAGGCCAACTGATCTGGATTACAGGGCAACTACGGATTAGATGAGGGACAAGAGTCGTTGAGATAGAGAGAAGACAAGAAGGGCAGGAGGGGTGGAGAATGATGTGACATGTGCGAGAAGCTAATGGCCACAGTCGTCCAAAATAAAAATAAAATAAAAAATAAAAAGATAAAGAAGAAGGGAGAGGCCTGGGGGACCCCGGCTGACTTTGGAGCGACATAAAGGGCAGATGGAAGGCCAAGAGGAACACAGGCAGTCAATGGGACCGCTGGAGAGGAAAGGAGAGCAGGAGGGGGGGGGGTGAACAGGCATAGCACGGAGAGATAGAGTGTGGGAGGATGAAAGCAAAGCTGGCGCTTGAGAGGATGATTCAAAAAGAGAGGGAGAGAGAGAGAGACAGGACGGGAGGAAGCAAGCGTGATTCAGTCGTGACTCGCTCTGTCTAAAAAATGTCACGACTACTGAGATCCATCGCCCTGGATTTATTATGCATGCATGCACACACATGTTCTGCATAGCCCTTCAGCACACACACATTCACACAGCCAGAGCAAGAACAAGTGCGCACACACACACACACACACACACATACACGCACGCTCACAGTGCTTAGTCATAGCACTGAGGCAATGAGACAGAGTGTTAATGCCACAGGGATGTTGGGGTGGGGAAAGCGAAGGGCTGCGGGAATGATGGCGATGAAAGAAAAGTCAAGAAATGAAAGAAAATCCCTGGGAGAGAAGGAGGAAGTTTCAGAAAGAGAAGAAGGTAAAAGAGATTTGGGGAAAAGAAGGACAATATTGATTCCAAGCAGAGTAGAAAGAACAACAACAGCATGTGGCTGACACACCCATTTTCTAATTCAAGCTACGAGGAGGCTGTCAGATGACACAAAACCAAAGAACATTGAAGCATCCTTACTGGGAGTATTGCCCCAAAATCCATATTGCAATATGGCATCGTTTACCCCTACCAATACTACACCAGCATTAGATATGATGATATAGATATTTCATATGTTGTCAATGTCCACTTTAGACTTACATCACTTTGCCAATCAACATTAATGACCCAAGTACTGATAACCTTGGATAACTATCACATTGTTTTGAACAGATGGCTGACCATAAAGTAAAATTTTTACTGAGCAGAGACAGATTAAAGCTCTGTTCAGCTAATAGCGAATCCTCATTACTTTGTTTTACTAAATATTTTTCATAAATGTCATGACGTATCGCATATTTTTAACTCTGGTGGTGTAGTCATGTAGACACCGCAGGTTCGATTCAGGCCATAGCCCCAATACCCACCCATGGCCGGGATGAAAAACTGGGTGGGATGCATCAGGAGGGGCATCTGGTGTAAAAGCGGTGTCAAACAAATCTTGCAAGTGACTCGTGGTAACCCCTGAAGGGACCTAGGACTGCGTAAGGAAAAGGGTCTAGCTTTTTGGCACAATATCCTAACATAAAGTTTTAGATTTCTTATGTTCAGACAAGTAATTTTTGGGGTAAAGAGAAGTTCTCCCCCTCCTTGAGCAGTCACCTTATCGTGGTGGAGGGGTTTGTGTGTCCCAATGATCCTAGGAGCTAAGTTGTCTGGGGCTTTATGCCCCTGGCAGGGTCACCCATGACAAACAGGTCCTAGGTGAGGGACCAGACAAAGCACGGCTCAAAGACCCCTTATCATGACAAATGATGGACTTGGTTTTCCCTTGCCCGGATGCGGGTCACCGGGGCCCCCCTCTGGAGCCAGGCCTGGAGGTGGTGCTCGAAGGCGAGCGCCTGGTGGCCTGGCCGGGTACAGCCCGAAAGGGTAATGTGGTTCCCCCTTCCCATGGGCTCACCACCTGTGGGAGGGGCCATAGGGGTTGGGTGCAGTGAGAGCTGGGTGGTAGTCCAAGGTAGGGACCTTGGCGATCCGATCCCCGGCTACAGAAGCTGGCTCTAGGTACGTGGAATGTCACCTCTCTGGCAGGGTAGGAGCCCGAGCTGGTGTGTGAGGTCGAGAAGTTCCGACTAGATATAGTCGGACTCGCCTCCACACACAGCTTGGGCTCTGGTCCCAGTCCTCTCGAGAGTGGTTGGACTCTCTTCCACTCTGGAGTTGCCCACAGTGCGAGGCACCGAGCATGTGTGGGTATACTTATTGCCCCCCGGCTCGGTGCCTGTACGTTGGGGTTCACCCCGGTGGACGAGAGGGTAGCCTCGCTCTGCCTTCGGGTGGGGGGATGGGTCCTGACTGTTGTTTGTGCCTATGCATCAAACAGCAGTTCAGAGTATCCACCCTTTTTGGAGTCCTTGGAGGGGGTGCTGGAGAGCGCTCCCGCTGGGGACTCCATCGTTCTGCTGGGGGACTTCAATGCTCACGTGGGCAATGACAGTGAGACCTGGAAGGGCGTGATTGTGAGGAACGGCCCCCCTCTCTTCACCCAAGCGGTGTTCTGTTATTGGACTTCTGTGCTCATCACGGATTGTTCATAACGAACACCATGTTCAAGCATAAGGGTCGCAGTTCGATGATCGTCTTTGTGGTCGTGTCATCGGACTTGCGGCAGCATGTCTTGGACACTCGGGTGAAGAGAGGGGCGCAGCTGTCAACTGTCCACCACCAGGTGGTGAGTTTGCACACACAATGGTGGGGGAAGATGCCGGTCCGACGTGGCAGGCCCAAACGAATTGTGAGGGTCTGCTGGGAATGTCTGGCAGAATCCCCTGTCAGAAGGAGTTTCAATTCCCACCTCCGACAGGACTTTGCTCATGTTCCGCGCCTCCATTGCTGAGGCGGCTGACCGGAGCTGTGGCCGTAAAGTGGTCTGTGCCTGTCGTGGCGGCAATCCCCGAACCCGTTAGTGGACACCAACGGTGAGGGATGCCATCAAGTTGAAGAAGGAGTCCAATCGGGCTTTTTTGGCCTGTGGAATTCCTGAGGCAGCTGATAGGTACCGGCTGGCCAAGCGGAATGCAGCTTTGGTGGTCGCTGAAGCAAAAACTCGGGTATGGGAGGAGTTCGGTGAGGCCATGGAGAAAGACTTCCAGACGGCTTCGAGGAAATTCTGGTCCACCATCCGGCGTCTCAGGAGAGGAAAGCAGTGCACCAACAACACTGTGTATCGTGGGGATGGGGCGCTGCTGACCTCGACTCAGGACATTGTGAGTCGGTGGGTCGAAGACCTCCTCAATTCCACCGACACACCTTCCCATGAGGAAGCAGAGTCTGGGTTCACTGAGGCGGGCTCTCCTATCTCTGGGTTGAAGTCACCGAGGTGGTTAAAAAGCTCCTCGGTGGCAAGGCCTCAGGGGTGGATAAGATTCGCCCGGAGTTCCTAAAGGCTCTGGATGTTGTGGGGCTGTCCTGGTTGACACGCCTCTGCAACATTGCGTGGACATCGGGGACAGTGTCTCTGGATTGGCAGACTGGGGTGGTGGTCCCCCTTTTTAAGAAGGGGGACCGGAGGGTGTGTTCCAACTACAGGGGGATCACACTCCTCAGCCTCCCTGGTAAGGTCTATTCAGGGGTGCTGGAGAGGAGGGTCTGTCGGGAAGTCGAATCTCAGACTCAGGAGGAGCAGTGTGGTTTTCGTCCTGGCCGTGGAACAGTGGACCAGCTCTCCACCCTCAGCAGGGTCCTCGAGGGTGCATGGGAGTTCGCCCAATCAGTCTACACAGCCGGATCGGTGCAGCGTCTGCAGTGATGCGGACTTTGTATCGGTCCGTTGTGGTAAAGAAGGAGCTAAGCCGAAAGGCGAAGCTCTCAATTTACCGGTCGATCTATGTTCCTACCCTCACCTATGGTCACGAGCTGTGGGTCGTGACCGAAAAAACAAGATCCCGGATACAAGCGGCCGAAATGAGCGTCCTCCGCAGGGTGTCTGGGCTCTCCCTTAGAGATCCGGGAGGATCTCAGAGTAGAGTCGCTGCTCCTCCACATCGAGAGGAGCCAGATGATGTGGCTGGGGCATCTGATTCGGATGCCTCCCGGACGCCTCCCTGGTGAGGTGTTCCGGGGAGGAGACCCCGGGGACGACCCAGGACATGCTGGGGAGACTATGTCTTTCGGCTGGCCTGGGCACGCCTCAGGATCACCCCTGGAAGAGGTGGATGAAGTGGCTGGGGAGAGGGAATTCTGAGCGTTCCTAATAAAGCTACTGCCCCGCGACCCGACCTCGGATAAGCGGTAGAAAATGGATGGATGGAGAGACGTTCTCTTTAGCTGGCTAACAGTTCCTGCTAACGCTTCAGCTTTCATTAGAATGGACAGCTCTGACGAACTGTTAGCCAGGTAAGAGAAGTTCTCTTTATCTGAACCCAAGAAATCTAAAACTTATCATCGAAGAAGACATGATGAACGCAATATATCTATGTTAATGTAAATATCATTTCATTTCATTAGTTCTGCCTGTCACTGTAAGTCACTGGCATCGATAGATGAACAATGATACATTATTTGTCGTAGATTTGCGCCACGGAGCGGTTTCACATAAAGGCATAGAGTATTTCGAAGGACCGGCAGAGAAACAAATGAAACCAAGTGATTAAAAATACAACTCATCATTATGTTGAATCAGCGATTGGCTGCCAACCAGTTCAGGGTGTACCCCGCCTCCTGCCCGATGACAGCTGGGATAGGCTCCAGCACTCCCGCGACCCTTGTGAGGATAAGCGGCTCAGAAAATGAAATTAAATTATGTTGAATGTGATTATTGGTAATTAGGGGAAGTCCTGCGCATCTTGCTCCTCTTGTGTTCCATAGCATAGTGTGTTGTAAGGCGGGACATGGTAGCCATGTGGCTTAAAAAAAAAGTATTTGTCTGTTTCACGGTTTCTATTTAACTTGTGCCTTTATTGTATTTTAGGATAGACTTGCATATTTTCGTTCTCATAAAAAAGAAGAAAAATAGAGAATGTAAAGTTGTAGCATAGCATATTACAACACAGTGTCACAAAGTTATATTGGTGCGTGTAGTATGATGAATAAAATCAATAAAGTTGTTCGCACATAGTAATTGTCCAGTGCATTATTGGACATAAAATTTGGTGACGAAGATGAAGCTTCACACGTACCGCTGACCTCGTTCCTCGTCGCCAGCACCGTGGTCACGAATACTATAAGAGTAGCGGCGATTTGACTAGCCGAAGCTAACGAGACAATGCGCCATTGTCATCCACAGCCATCTTATTTTCATACCCTCTGACCCGCACAGGTGTATGAAAACTGTGATGCCTTGTTGGCCGGACATTTCGCTGCTCCACAGAGCATTATAGTCATACAAGCTTTAAACGTTGATACAGAGTGGCAAAGTCAACTAGTCGACTAATCGGTTCAATCCCTACTGTACCGGGAGATTATCATCAGGCAAAACACGTAACAATATCATATCTGAAATTACAATGAGATTCCCAACCTTATTCCTTACAAAGAATGCAATCAAACAGTGGTGGCCCCAATGTGATTTTGTCACACTTACGGTTGAATTAATTGTGCTGTGAATCAATGGGGAGTTACAAAATAAAAAACAAAAAGGAGGACATAAAACAGAGGATGCGATTGGAGGAAGGGAGTGTGTAAAAAGAGGCAACAGGGAGGCGTTGAGAGAGATGAGAGAAAGGTCCCAGTGGGGTGTTAAGGCAATGTAATGAAGCTGGTAATTGAGGAGGGGGCAGCTCCGGGAGAGACTGATCCATACATTTGATTAATCAGCTCTTAGCTGTCACCACAAGCTATTGATCTAAGGCAAGGCCAACATAGGTGCAAACACACCGTTTGCATCAACACACACACACACGCGCACACATGATGTCGGCAGAGGAAGGGATGATGCACATTTTTAACCTCACACCTTTATTGACTGGAGCTGTCAGCTTAAACATAAACTTACAGAAAACACACACACACGCACACGCAGACAGTGCAGACACACGCACACACCGCCTCCAGTATTTCCAGTGACCTTGGATTCACGCTTCTCTCTCCATCCATTCATCTTTCTATCCCTTCATCCATCTGTCCATCCATCTATCATTTCCCAGTGCTGCTCTTATTGCTGTCCATCCACACTGCTATCCATCTTGTGCTATCAAGCCATCGATCAGTCACGTCTTGTTCATTGATTTTGGGCTGTGTCGTAGAGATGGCTGATTGTTGCCAGATTTGTGTCCACAAACCTTCACTCTATCCTTCAATCTATCTATCATCACCTCCATTTTTCCCTTCATTATGCCTATTCAAGCTCGTCATTGTGACTCCGAAACATGCTGAATGGGGCAAGTTGAGCCATCACTTCTTATTATGCTGAATTTATGCTCAAACTGACGTATTGGTCTAGGAATATAATAAGTACAGTGACAGGAGACAGCAGGCGCATCTGCGGACACATAATAATGGCATCGGAAAATCGTCAAGGCAACCAGTTGGTCGCCATGGCAATTCTATGACGGCACACACAGGGTAGGTAAACAAGGATGTTGGTTGCCAAGGGCGACTGCTGCGATCTTCGGGTAAACAAAGAATTTGAGCCAAGAAGTGCCTTGGCGCCTTTGTGCTGGTCCTCTTTGTAAAATATTGCATCTGTGTCAAATAATCAATGAGTAAAAATGCATGAATGGGGGAGAGGCAATGTGGAATGGGAGAAAATCTGTCCATCCATCCATTTTATATACCGGTGATTCTCATTGCAGGTGAGCTGGAGCCTATTCCAGCGGACATTGGGTGAAAGGCGGGAATGGACTGGACCCAGGACTGGTCACCCGCCAATCACAGGGCATATATGGAGAAACAACCACTCACACGCACATTCACACTCACTCGACCTCACTAGACCTAAATTGAGCCACCATGAAAGGGTTAACTCTCCAAATGGCTTTTTGCGACACTTTTTCTAAAAGCACAGTGGTAAGGGACGAAGAAGAACACGATGAGAAGAATATATACTGGCATTTACAGTGAAGTTAGAAAACTGTACATTTCCATTTTGGCCAGCTTTAGTGAGTGAGTCAGTGTCATGATAGCTGGAGATGATGGCCAGTCGTCATATGGATGACTGAGCAGATGTATTAAACTATGCTTAGCACCGCTCCTGCATTTATTTTGGTTTGTACTTCCTGTTTTTGGACCCATTCCCTGTTGGCTTGATGTTAGTGATGTGCGGATTGATACCGAAATATCAACTCCTCCGTTCCCAGATCTTTATGTAAATAAACTTCTGAGATATTGTCTAGGCGGCACGGTGGCCGACTGGTTAGAGCGTCAGCCTGACAGTTCTGAGGTGCGGGGTTCTAATCCCCTTCCCCGCCTGTGTGGAGTTTGCATGTTCTCCCCGTGCCTGCGTGGGCTTTCTCCGGGCACTCCGGTTTCCTCCCACATCCCAAAAACATGCATTAATTGGAGACTCTAAATTGCCCGTATGCATGACTGTGAGTGCGAATGGTTGTTTGTTTCTATGTGCCCTGCGATTGGCTGGCAACCAGTTCAGGGTGTAACCCCGCCTCCTGCCCGATGACAGCTGGGATAGGCTCCAGCACGCCCGCGACCCTAGTGAGGAGAAGCGGCTCAGAAAATGGATGGATGGATGGATGGATATTGTCTAAAGAACACGCAGTTGTTGGGAAGTGGGAACTACTTTTTCTTCCGCTTGGGTAAGTGCGTAATGCGTAAGTGCAGTGATATGCCAGTCACTCAGTGTCAGATGTAGACACCATTGCAGAGCATAAATGGAATCATGTGTGAGGCATTTTCAGCTCCACAAACAGCCAAGACACAGTTTGTGAAACAAGTAACAAAATAAACAGTAGCAGCACGTAGTTAGCATGTCTGCTTTACAGTTTTGGGGTTCGGGTTTCGAAACTGGCTTTCTGTGTGAAGTTTGCATGTTCTCCCCGTGCTTGTGTGGGTTTTTTTCCGGATAGTCCGGCTTCCTACCACATTGCAAAATCATGTATGTTAGATTAATTGGAGGCTCTAAATTGTCCATAGATGTGCATTTAATCATGAAATGCTGTTTCTCTATATACAGCATGGCCTGCAATGGATTGACGACCAGTTCAAGGTGTACCCCGCCTCTCCCCCAAAGTCAGCTGGCATAGGCTCTAGTTTACCTGCTAGCCTAATGAGGACAAGCGCTATAAAAAAATGAGTGGATGGATGGACATCACTTATTTCATTTTATACATTTGACAGATAATGCTATGAGTTTAAAGAGTGTTTTATTGCGTATAACATATGAATAATAAAATGGTTAACTTCGGATTATACTTGTATGCAAGTTAATAATGTTAAATGTTCCTTTGAACATTGCCTGTACAGTTAATAAAGGTTTTATGACTCCAGCACAAATATAATTGACCTCAATGGGAAATCTTCTTCCGCGTCACAGAACAGATTGCATTCAACTTTGACTCCGCTGTCAAGTATCGTGCCTGCATGTCAGACACGCTGTACTTCGTCTTTCTTTCCATTACAGCACACACGTGAACAGCAACGCGCTCCTTTCAAGTCAGATTACCCTCTCATTACTCACGTTCCAATTAAGACTTAATTAACAGTAACCATCTGCATCCAACGAGGCGCTCTGTAGTGTTTTTTTGTTTTTGTTTTTTTACGTGCATACTAAGAGCCATGCATTTATGAGGGATAGGGATTTGGTATGGGAGCGGTGGCGTGTGGATGCATGAGATATATGTGATATATGATGGCCACGCAAGAGCTGGTATGTCCTCACACATACACGTGTGAGTGAGGGCCTGCATGCAAACGCACTTCCATTTGCATGCCTCGCCGCCAACATAAATGTCCACACTTGCAGGACAGTTACTCATACAGTACATACTTTTCCTCACCTTTTTATTTGCACACATAGAAACACATCCTGTACACATACAGTTAATCTTACTCCCAGGAGTAATGCAGAGAGGATTGTGCCAGGATTAGAGTTTATTAAATCCTTGGATTATCCAATCAAATCGTATTCTACTCCCTCCCCCACATACGCAAAATCAGCGGAACGAACCATTGCCCCACATCGGGGAGGGGGCGGGCGTCATGTGTGTGCGTGCGTGCATGCGTGCGTGCGTGTGTACAATGTGTACACCGGCTATTTGGAACATGGATTCAATTACAGTGTTAAATCATTTACATATTTGCATTCATTGTGTTTTGCTACGAAAACACTGGAGGGCAATATCCTCATGTAAAAATGAATGATGAAACTGATTACAGATCACAGCATGATAACAGACAATTATTTTGTGCATATGTTAAGTATACGCCATCCCCCTTTTAATATCCTCTCAGTATTCACCACCACATTCATACAGTATGTGTCCCTTTTCCAGAGTATTTTTAGCCTACATTATTTTCCCTCTTTCCCAGCTTCTATTCCCACTTTCTACCCTAAAGCCTCCTAATCTCTGCCTCACGGTGACACTGCTATCCTTCCATTTCTTTCCCTCTTTTCCAGCCTTTCTCTTCTCTCTATTTCTGTATCACAATTACCTCCTACTCTTCTCCCGCTCATTTCCTCACTGTGATTGCGAGCGTGCCTAGCAGCTATACAAATTCATTATGTGGAGCCATGTGAATTGGAAAAAAACGAAATCAGGCACAGGCAGGCTACCGCTTCGTCTGCCTGTTTGAATCACATGAAACAATATAAAATAAGTCCACCGTTGAATTAAAAAGTGTATGTGTTAGGACCATATGCTGTTTTTTGGTTATTCACTCGCCACACGTCGGCACAGGAACTCAGAAACGGAAGTCTCTGTGTCTTGGTGTTACACGTACAGGTGACAACATTTTTACAATGATCCCCATATGGAGCTACAAAAACACCTGAAGACAGTTTCGATTGCGTAGCATGTCCCAACCACGAATTTGTCCATATATTTGGTTTGAGAATTTGAGGAAACAGGATTCAGTCTTTATTAAGCACATTACCTTGAGGCTGTACACACGGAACAACAGTATAGTATTCTGACATTCATGAATGAATGGGACGTACTCATGCATGCGCTCATCCTCTGTTTTAAAAAACGGTGTGAATTTCAGTGTTTACACGGAAACTACAAGACTGGCAATTGAGAAAGTTGTGCTTTAAGACCCTTTTTTTAATTTTACATTTTTGCACTCCAAAGCACAGTTGTTGCATGAAAAAGTCACCATTTGACAGTTTTTTGGGTCTAAAATGGTCCCTTTGTAATCCATGATCTACAGTACATTAGGGTTTCCCAAACTTAGGTTCAAATAAAAACTGGGTCCAGTTTTGTTACATTTATATTTTATAACGTTAACTCCGGCTCTGGTAATACAGTAGATATAAATGTTCTACACAGCTCTTCTCAAATGCCAGGTTTTTGTGACCTAAAAAAAATAAGACCAAAACAATCATTTCAAGATTTTCCCCTCCATTAATGTGACCCATAACCCAAAGAGTGTAAGTAAAAATAAACCACTGCAATTATGAAATTATGTGGTTGCACAACTGTACACACCCTCTCAGTATAACTAGGATGTGGCAGGGTTCAGAATTAACCAATCATATTCACCCTCATGTAAAATGTGAGCCAGCACACACCTTCTACCATTTAAAGTGGCTCTTATTAAACCCCAAATAAAGTTCAGATGTTCTTGTACTTTTGCTGACATTTTTTTCTTTGTTTCGCGCAGAAGCCTGAAGGTTTTTGAACACTGACTGCTATAATTCCCCATCTGTTGATCCTGTAATCGTTTAGTCTTTTTTTGTAAATATTTGTTAAAAGCAATAAAAGAAGATACAGTACATTGTGAAAGAGAATCCAAATCATTGTGTGGGCGAAAACTCCAGAGATGGAGCGTGTAACACAGCATCTCTGCGAGGACATTCCGCGTGCAGTGTTGCTGTTTACACAGCTCCTTCACAGCTGGATGAAAACAGCGAGATGTGAAGGTAGAGCAGCTCCGCTCTGAGCCCCTCCTCTTCTCGCTATCTCATCGCATTCGGCTTTGCATCCCCCGGGTTACCTAGCAACCTGGCATCTCGCTGAGCCCCGTCGCCTGGCAACCGGAACCTGCTACCATAATATAACCTCCCCCAGCCATCATGTGATCCCTTCCATTTTTCACACCTGAGGAGTACGCAACTGCACTCCACTATTTATCCGGCAGTTAACCCTTAATCAGTCTCTCTACTGGAGCATGCCGACGTAGTCTCAGCTCCCCCCTTCTCCTTTTCTTCATGTCACCCTCCATCATAATGGTGTGAAACCATGCATATAGCAGAACTAACCACCTTGTTCATTTTTATAATATGACGCTGTTTTTTGTCAGAGCATACCACATGAAGCAAGCGGAGCACTCAGTGAAATTTGATCCTTTGGATTTAGCAGCACATAATCCAACAGGACTATAGCGGATAAATGTTAGACCTATGCACTTGGACCTTCTTTCTATTTTTGGGGAGTGTAAGTCCTTTGGGAAATGAACCAGAGAATTAAAAAGGCTGCTCAAATCCATACAAATTCATGATTAAAAAAAAAAAAAAAAAAAAAAAAAAGATTACATTCAGGGAAGAGCCAGTGACACATTTGGGACGTTTGAAAAGCAGAAACAAAACTACAGAACTAATATTGTTCTGTCATGTTGATGAGTGAACTCAGCGTGGTTTTTGTATGCAGCTGCTCATCATAAAAGTAATGAATGCAAGTTTAATGTAATAATAAAAAAATAATAATAATAATAACAAAAATGGGATGAAACTATTTAGAGCCTTCTCTTGTTAAATCGTTATCATTGAATACTATAGTTGGAACACAGAAAGAGTTTTTTTAAAGTCTTTAAAATATATTGTCATTATCTTTCTGGGCTAAATCACATGTTCTACAAACCTATAGCGATTCATGTGGGATCCACTTGATTTAAAACCAAGCTACGAAATATGGTTCTTTCCCTTGTAGTACCTTAGTAGATGTTTTTTTTAAATGTTGGTAATTTGGTACCTAATATACAGTATACAGTATATTATTATTATATTTAAATCATGATAAACCTGTGTCATTTAACTTAATTTCAATATATTTAGTCCCGTTTAAAAATGCCTTTGCAGGTATAGTCCTCCTTTGATAAATCATATTGTTACTAGCTTATAGTGAGGTGTGTGGTATCCATTTTGATCTGTTTAAGTAACCAAATATGGTTCCTTGCCCTACTATAAAGGGTGGCATGATAGAGTACTATCAAACTAACCAGTGGTATTTTTTTCTAGGCCTGGCCAAAGCATCACATTAAAAAAAAGTAAGTAAATTAGAGCCTCTAATGATGACAATCATCATTTAAATACTTGAAAATTCAAAATGTTAACCAAAGAAAATGATAGTAGTACATTCGAAGATTTGTTTTACTTTTCACAATGGGATTTGACAATGATATTCACCTGTCTTAATATAGCTTTCTTTCATTGTGTAAATGTTTTTTTCTTCACTGAAGGTCAATGGGGGGCACGGTGGCCGACTGGTTAGAGCGTCAGCCTCACAGTTCTAAGGACCCGGGTTCAATCCCCGCGGGGCCCCGACTGTGTGGAGTTTGCATGTTCTCCCCGTGCCTGCGTGGGTTTTCTCCGGGCACTCCGGTTTCCTCCCACATCCCAAAAACGTGCATTAATTGGAGACTGTAAATTGCCCGTAGGTGTGAATGTGAGTGGGAATGGTTGTTTGTTTGTATGTGCCCTGCGATTGGCTGGCAACCAGTTCAGGGTGTACCCCGCCTCCTGCCCGATGACAGCTGGGATAGGCTCCAGCACGCCCGCGACCCTAGTGAGGAGAAGCGGCTCAGAAAATGGATGGATGAAGTTCGATGTAAAATTAAATGGGCAATATTTAATTTTAAAATAGTCACATTCAAGAAGCTGGTAGTCTTCTCATATGGGAACCCCTGGAAAGACATTATACTTCATAGTTGCTGTATTATGGCATAACGTTTTAAAAAGCTTTTTTTTCCAACTTTGGTAACTTTTTTTAGAATGTTTACTCACCATCATGTCACAGTTAAAAAACAACAACACTTATTTCATTTATTTATTTATTTTCTATACTATCATTACCATTCATTGATAATTACCTTGGAGAAATCATATGGTTCCATTGCCTAATCGTGAAACTTGGGGCTATGACTGAAGTTGAAGTTACCAAAATATGGTTCCTTGATTAATAAAGGGTAATACTATCAAACTAGTAAGTAGTATATATTTTTAATCAGTTGATAATGGCCTGTCCAGGTCATCGATGATGAATATAAATACCTAAAGGGGAGCTGTCCGGTCCTCTGCGTTGTCTCCCAGCATATTGTACTGATATATACTAAGGCAGAGCTAAGAGCACAGAAGTTTAAGTGTGTTCATCCACTTGAACAAGGCATTGTGCGAGATGACAGTGTGCATGGAAGGATAAAGCTGCAGAGAAAAGGAAATTATCCTGGCAGCAGGCTGAAGTGTGCTGGGAAAGACGACATCAGTCAGAGGGTCTTAGCCCAGGTGCAACCCAAGTCCTGTCATCCCCACACGCATACGCACACTGGCGTAGTACACACCCACCGCCGCCTCTGACAGATGTCTCAGTCCAAAACTGACAGAAGTACGCCCACACTCCCACCCCACCACCACCATCACCTCCTAAAGACCCTATTCTTACACACACCACCCGCCTGGCCCTTCCTCCACGCTAATTACGGCAAACTTTTGTCTTGCTTCCTCCTTCTCTCTAACCCAACCTCCCCTGCTCCTCCCTGTCTCAAAGTCTATATCCCACTATTCATGCCAAACCTCTTCATGACCCCTCCCCTCCCGCCACACGGCTCTTAACCCCCACCCCCCACCCCTTCTTTTCATTCAGATAAAATCACACGTTCCATTCACTCTTCCTCATATGGTCCTGTACGGCGGCCTCTGAGCAAATATCACTATTACCATCCAAAACACTTTGACGAATTGGAACAAACTAAATCAGACCAACATCATCCTCCCATCAGTGTGATCAACCCATGTTGGAGAGTGTGCATAGTAAAAATCAGTGCTATAACATGCACACAAAAGTGTGAACGTTATAGAAAAGAAGTCGAAAGAGGACGGGATGCTGGCAATGCGATACAGTGTTTGGAGCTCAGTGGACTAAGCCGACTCAAGTGCAAATGCTGGGATCCTCAGACATCTGTCAAGGTTCTGGCTCTTTATTTTAATGACATACAATATACAGCAATGAGAGAAGCTCTCCTTTGCAAGGGAGAGCTAGGGGCCATGCTGGAAAAAAAAAACCCGAAAGAATGACACAACAAGGAATAAATGATAAGGAGTAGAGTCATAATTTTAATGAGGAAAAAAAAAGTCTGAATAATCAGATAATTTTTTTTTTTTTTTTTAATGTAATTTTGGGAGAACAAATGTGTAACATTACAAAGTTATAATTTTATAATGGGAGGTCTCTAGAGAGGGAGAGAGGAGCTACTGGTCTCAGACTGTTGAGTTTGGGTTCTTGTGGGAATTCTGACTCATTAAAATTCAGACTTTATTGGTTGTAATATTCTGATTTTCTTAATACAGTAATGATTATAGTTATAATAGCTTGGATTAATATAGCACTTTTTAAGTGACCCAAGGATGCTTCTTCTCATAACATTAGTATTATTCTTGTTAATTACCCTTTAATTCTCATATTATAACTTAATTTTCATAAGCTTGCATTTTTTTTCTTATAATGTTGCAACTTTAATATTACAATACCTGTATTGTTGCAATATTAAAATGTTATTCCTGCAATGTTACAATTTCTTTCTTGAAAGATTACAACTTTATTCTCATAAAAATTACGACTTTTTCCTGATAATATTACAACTTTATTTTTGTAACATTTTGTAACAATTTCATTCTTGCAATATTACAACTTTTTCGAGTAAAACAGCATATTTATTCGCATAAGAATACAACCTTTTTCTCATCAGACAGAATTTGATTTCTTCTAATGGTACGAAATTGTTCTCATAAGAATACAGTTTTATTCTTGTAACATTCCGACTTGTTTTCTTGTTTTATTTATTTGTTTGTTTTTTTCCAGTGTGGCCCTAAAGTGCCCTAGGACTATATGAGTACAATAAAATATTTCTCGTTTCGTAAAAATAAATAAAGGACAGTGTGGTGGAGGAGAACACCCCTTTCCTTGCGATAAAAGGGTCACGATTTAAATGAACATGCAGACTCGGAACATGTCGTATTACAGGCGAGGCTTGAAGGAGAGTTTTGATTGCCAAGGGTATATACGGCGCAATGATGACAACTGATTGCATTGTAACTCAACAGCTGAATACATGAGTATGTAAAACAGGCCCATGAGAGTCTCTGTAGCTGCCTCCTATTTACCGAACAGTAGTTCCATACTATCGTGGTAATACAAATGTTCTTCATTGAGTGTATACGCGTGTGAGAACGCACGTGAGTGTATACGCGTGTGAGAACAAGCACGTGTGTGTGTGTGTGTGTGTGTGTGTGTGTGTGTGTGTGTGCGTGTGTATATGTATGTGTGCGTGTGTATGTGTGCGTGTCCTAAAGAGGCAGGTGCTCTCTTGGGTCAGACATTTATGAGGCTATGATTAGAGTCTACCTCATTTTTGTGGTGAAATATATGAGGCAGGCCCTCTTCCTCTCTCCATGTTGCATGCACAAATGCACTCACACTCAAACACACACACACACACACACACACAGACGCCAAAGACTTGTTCAAAACAAACAGGCTAAATCCCTATCGGTCTTAGCTGTACACAAACCACAAACACCCCCCTATGGCTCTGCATACCCCCTCTTTATCACAATCTCTGGCTCCACCCCTTTCTCTCTACTCACAACACACACAAACGCACGTACGCACGCATGAATACACGTGTGGGCACACACACATACACACAAAAACACACACTTCATTCTACATTTGTCCCCCTACTCCCTTCCCATCCCACACACAGTGGAGATAAAAATAGAGAATCAGAACGAGGGAAGGGGCGGGCAGAGCGATACACATCACAAACCCCATCAGGCAGTGAGAGATAGAGGCAGAGGAGGCGAAGAGAAGAAGGAAGAAGAGAGAGAAAATGAAAGAGAGAGGCAAAGGCGAAGCATGGTTGTGTTCTAAATTGAAAGTGCAGCAGTAAGCAGTGAAGGGGAATAGTAAACAGTGCTGCTGACCACATAAATATGTTAAATTAGCCCACAAAGTCGTCCTAGTGGATAATTTCTCATCATAGCTTTGCCCCGTCGGGGGGTGGGGGGTGGGGCGCCTGCCGGGCATCTTAGATTCCCCATGGAAACACACGCAGAACATACACACTTTGCTCCTCCCCGAAATATTTGATACACACGAAGTCCAGTGGAACCTCCAAAGTTTAACAGTTTGGAGTTCAAAACTTGGAGGTCAAACCATCGCCACGAGACATCAGCAAATGTTGTAAGACTTCAGCTGAGTTAGAATCCAAAGTATGAACTCTACGGGTGTGTTTTGCTTTTTTATGTGATTTTTGTGTGACGCCATCACAGACGTGTACCACTGACAGCAAAAATTCATCAGTTAGGAATGTCAAAATGTTACATGTTACATTATTTGCTATGAGAAATTTGTTTTAAACTTAGTATACATTTATTATCAACTACACAACACTCACTGATTTGAGTCTTACCAATAAAATGACACTGGGTAACTCACTGCAATCACCCTTCTGTTCCCTCACCAATAGCAGACGCTTTCAAAGGGTTACTATGAGTCCGGGGCCAGTGCTTTTCTGCCTTTACATGCTCTCTCTAAGCAAGTAAATCCGAACCAGGGTGCGATGGCACACCAGAATGCCACGAGAGGTCATCAGGGGTGCCTGACAAAATTATCCAATTTCACTTAATTTGTCCAAATATGATTATTTATGAATTACAAATGTTCATCTATCTATGCCAGTGACATACAGTGAGAGGCATAACAGATGGCAGAAGGTACAATAAACCAGTGTATCCAGCTGTTTCCATTGAACCGAATAATAACTTTGTGTTCAACTACACAGGCCCAGATATCATACTGAGTAAGTAGATTTGTGAGTAAAAATTGAGACGAGTTAGTCATTATTTCAGTATTCATACTTGGTTAGTAGTGTGCCTTAGAGTAGTGTTTTCCTCTGATGTAAAAAAGGTGCCTTGCCTCAATAAAGGTTGGGAAACACTGCCCTTGGCAATGTCATCAGAAAATTTCTAATTCCATTGCATTTCCATGCAGATGGCTCCCAACTGTGCACTCCCACTTGCAGTAAATCTGGTATCTCCAGGCAGACTCTTTTGGACTGTTTGGAAAAAATTAAAATCTCGATGGCAAATAACTTCCTTCAGTTAAATGACAACAAAACTGAAGTCATTGTCTTTGGCCCTTTGAAATCCCAAAATTCAATTCCCACCAACCTTGGTTCCTTTGCCCAATCTTAACCTGGACACACAAATCTCATCAAGTCTCTTCTGTCATACAGTGATTAAAAAAACTCATCCGTGCCTTCATACCCTCAAGTTTAAACTATCGTAGCCCGTGGTCTCCCTCTGACTCTGGTGGCACAGCTTCTGATGATTTAAATTCCGGCTCGCACAAAGAAACGTGAATACATTACACCTGTCCTAGCCTCCTTGCACTGGCTTCGGGTTTGGGATACAATTGAAAATACTACTATTGATTTTTTAAAGCGCTTCATGCACCGGCCCCTAGCTTCATAACTGGTATCATACATCGCCATGTAGCCGCCACATCCCTCAGCCAAAATCTCCTCTCGGGCTGCACATAGTGAGGGGGAAAAAAAACGACATTGAAATTTTATTTTAACCTGCGATATTGCAATGTGAACTAATACAGGATCAGTGTTGGGAAAGTTCATTTATGAACCATGAGTCATGTCAATGTTTATTATTTCCTTGAGGAATTTTGATGACACGAAATCATCAGTGACAGTACGACAAACTAACAAGGATACTTCCATGATCCCACCTCAAACTCCTTTCAATCCACTTGAGAATTGCATCATTATATAGGCCTTTAATCAATATCATTACTACAAAGTGCATATTTTCACAAATGCATTAATACATTGCCCTGCTGCTATAATAATTATGTGTATTAATAATTTAGCAGGCATCCAGTGTGTCATGAGAAGCCCTGTATGTGTATGTGTGTGTGTGTGTGTGCGTGTGTGTCTATGCGTGCGCATACATGCGTATGTGCATGTGTGCGTGCGTGCGTGCGTGTATAGGCTAGCCTCTAATTAAAGAACAGAGCTCCCTGGATAGCAGTGAAGCATGACAGCACACACCTGCTAAGCTGCTTATCACACTTTAATTTCACCTACACTAAGATTTGGGGAAGTCAGTGTGACCAAGCAAATACGTGTGTTTGTATGTGTGATTGTGTACTGAGTCTGAAGTGGAACAAAGATGAGGGGAGTGATAAAGGGAGAGGGAGGAGAGAGCAGATTAAATGGCGAGAGAGGGAGAGAGATATCAACAGCAGAGAACAAAAGAAAGAGATAAGGCAAAGATTACAGAGGAAATACAGCAGCTTTAGGCTGGGAAAGATTTATATGGGGAGAGCGGATAGAGTGAGCCAGATATAAGGTTAAAATCTAAAGAAGATATGAGTGAAGCTGATGAAGAGGAGGGATGGATGCAGCGAGCAGAAATGGATTGGAGCAGAGTTTGGTATGAATGTTCCAAGGCTTGATTGCGTGCGTGCATGTGTGCATTCATTTGCATGGTTTTCACGTGGCATATACGTGAAGTTAATGCCACTTATCACTGAGTGTTCTTCTGGCGAGCACTACTCTACTTGAAGCACTACTCGACAAAGTCAAAATTATTTCACTATGTAATGCACATTCTATATTATGTTATTACGAACACGCTTGGGGTAAAGGAGAATATATATCACAATGTTTTTGTCTGACTGTTATTTGTTGAATAAAGAATGCTGAAATAAGTGTTTTTATACGACTAAAATGTTTTTTCTTTGCATTTTTCTTTTGAGTTTCGACACTGACAGGCAACGCTGTCACAATGATGCCCGTTTAGACACATGTAATATAAAACATTGAAAACATTGTAATATACAGTACATTTGAGGCCAGTACTTGGCAAACTGTCACTATCTGAAAACCAACACTACGCCCAATGCTCCTCACGTCTTTCGAATACCCTTCTTCAAAGTATATGTGACACAAAAGCTGTTTTTCACCATTGTTGTTTTGACTGTGAGATACAGTAGTTACATGAAATAAAAATATTTCATGTAATGGCGGCATGGTGGTCGACTGGTTAGCACATCTGCAACACTTTTGAGGATAAGCGGTACGGAAAATGGATGGATGGATTTCATGTAGTTATGACATTTGAAGGTTACAGATGGCAGGCAATTAAATACGAGTTTGTGCAGCAGCGTAAAAATCTGTCGTCATGCGGCATAAGACAGGACGCTTAGTTACCGCCATACTTAGGGCTCTTATTTTCGTTACTAGAGCAAATCCTGCGCTGCACTTGGCATAACACCGCGAGGAGGCGGGCGAGACCCGGTTTTGGTACTTTCGTGGACCGGCCTACCCCCAGTGCTTTTAAAATGAAACGTTAGTGCTGGTGTGGGCGTCACTACAGACAACTTAAATCCTGTCCAATCGAAGCGTGTTCAAGCATACCCTTTAAAAGCGGCGCAAATAGTCTGGCATGGTGACAAGGATCTGTGTGTGACTGGAGCATTGAACATTAGCAGTATAACCAGGTGTACGAGAGTCACCTGGTGAAAAACGGCTGGCATCTTAAGTGTGTCCACGGAACTCATTGATATATACCACCTCCAACGATCGATGGCCTATAACTGGTTTTCGGACAAATATTTACTGTAATTATTACTTTACTACTGCTTGAACATTGGTGAAAGATAAACTACTGTGCACTTGAACTTACAAATTCAGGTTATGTTGTGTTACTTAAGAATGGAGCTCTGTCGTAAACCAAAGAACCCATGTTTATGCTTAGACTAAGCATTTAACTCACATGCGAATGTCCTCCATATTTACAGACTACTGTTTTTAGATTTTAGATAGTAACGCTATCATTTTCAAAACTGTCTAACAGCCCAAGACCCATTTTCAAACGGCTTGGAGACCAGCACCCCTCCACCCCCTTTGAATTTGTGACGAGAGGCTTAGCTCTGACCGCTGACCTCGGAAACGGACTACAAGCCTCCTGCCACCACCTCTCTGGGCTAACAAGACACAAACACATTGCAGATGAAACCAATCGACTATGCACATCTTGCTCCTTGAACAGAACTTGAGAAGTGACACATAAGCGTCATCAGAGCATATTTTTAAAGCTAATGTGTTAAGCTGTTGTATTTTCTTGATTTTGGTGCAACCATCTTTGTGAACTTTATTTCCACAAATAGTGGCTACGGGTGTTTATTTCCTGAACAGTAATTGGTGGGCATCTAACAAGGAGGTAGTTATTTTTATAAAATAATTTATGACAATTCAGCGTGTAGTTTAAAAACAAATAAAAGGGACTTTTATGGAGAAATGCATAGGAACGGCAACGATTGAGACAGACTGGGTGGAGCAACAAGTCACATAGCGCCTCGGAACATAAATGTGAACAAACACAACATTATTGTATCGTGATCTCAAGTCAGAGGAGATTCTATTGAAAAAATAATCGGCGCCATCATATTATATTATTATAATCATAATTATTATATTGTTGTATAGGAACGTCATTTACAACATGCGGTCTCCACACTTTCATTAATCTGAGAGACTGTTTACACGCTGCTGTTTTGGTTAGCAACAGAGTTCAAATGGGCGTGAACAATAAAAAGCATCTATGAAGTGAGATAATTACTACCCCCTTTTTCCAGTTGGGAAACAGGAGGCATCTATTTGTCTATTTGTCTTGAGTGGGGACAATTTGGGGCGCGGCGTCTATTAAAGGGAAGGGCACTATTTGAGGAGTATATAGGTTTTTGGAGCAAATGTGGAGAGATATGAGGCAGATATACAGTACATGAGCTATTTCATATCCCAGAGGGAATATCTGTGTTACATCAAATATGGCAAAACATGTACCAGTATCACTTTTCAGCCGCTCTGCCTGATAAAATCGTCCTCTGTGCTTTTATTTCCTTAGAAGTAAACATAAGGTGCAGGATGTCGGCCATCTGTCCATCTTCCTCTTTCTTATCCTCTCATTTCCTAGCCTGTTTCGAATGGAACCAGCGTGGTACATTTAAGGACTAGTTTACTCCGCAGCCCTCCGTCCCGGCTCGTTGGAACTGTTAAATCGGCATTAAATCCCATCACTGAATGGCAAACACGCACACACATACACGTCTATCTGCATGTGTGTGGCTGCTCTTCATTGAAAGGGAACGCTCGACATTCTACCGGTGCTCGCAATTCAGTAAGATCCCAAGACACCCTTTGGACCAAACACACACACACACGAACACACATGCACGCACGCTCACACACCTAAACACACACGCACACACTTTTGCCCCCCTTGTCCCATGATGAGCCCAGGATCTGGCTATGAAAATGAGTTTGTGAGAAACTAATCATGCAGCTTAACAAGTGGAGCTGCGAAGGGTGTGGGTGGGGAGGTGGGGTAGTGTGAAACGGTCAAAAGGGTCAACTAATCAAGAGGAGGGGAAATGAAACGAGGAGTACGAGGGAGGGCGGGGGAGAACGGCGATGTCGAGAGGAGGACTTAGGAGAAGGGTCACCATAAATGACTGTGAAATGAGAATCCCAGGAGGAAGAGTGGATGCGCAGCAAGGGGAGGAAAAAAAGGGGTAAAGGACATTAGGGAAAAAGGTGTATGGGATACCATGGTGATATTTGAAAGAAGAAAGGCGCGAGCGGTGAAAGGGATGCTTGTGAGCAGAATATTCAGTCATATTCCACTGGCACCCAGGAGAGAGTGTGGGACATAAAGGAAGAAGATGAACAGAGGACTGGGGGGGGGGGGGAAGGAATGGAAAAGGAGATAAAAGAGGGGGGATAAAAGAGGGGGGGAAAGGGAAAGCACAGAGGGCTGAATTAGAAAGAGATGAAAAGGACACGACAGAGGGATGATATGTGAAGAGAAGGATAAATTGTCTCAATCCGGTCAGAGGGGGCTATATAAAAAGGTGACAGGTAGAGACAAGTGATGGCACAATGAAATATTAAAAGAGGGGTTTGAGTTTGCAATCCCTCCCAAAATACTCTCTTTTAATAAGAAAACTTGCACTCAACAGCAGGGTATGATGTACAAAGACACAGTAACAACATTAGCCCACCCACATAACCTGCAGTTATTCTTTAATATTGTTATGTGCTGTTTCCCGGTCCGTGCGCCCTTCCCCTCCGCCCTGCCTGCTCCCCTGGATTTTAAATGCATCACCCACACTCATCCCCACGTTTTAATGCACCACATACACCCATTTTTTCGGGACAGTGGGGGGGGGGGGGGTTTGGCTGTTAGGCAGCAGTATCTGGCAGCCCTGCTCCCTCCCCCCCCCCCCTCGGCTCACTGGTCTCTCCAGATTTTAATGCACCACACCACTCTGGTGGCACCGATACACTGGGTAGGGCCAATGACTGCCAGTCAGGGACCTGCCAGTCATACTAACAGGTGGGGAGGTGGGTTCTCACTTAGCTGCATGGCGGCGCTCCTGAGGCCGGGCCCCCCCGGGCTGGATGACTGCTTGGCGTTGGGGCTCCCCTCTTATGGCCCGCGGCTGCTCCCTGGGTTCCCCCCTTATCGTTCCCTTGTTGGGTGCTCCTTTCCGCCCTCCTTTCTAACAAACAAGGGACACTCTCCCGCCCTGCAAGTGGGGGGCGTGTGGGGCGAGATTGGCTGGGGGGGGGGGGGTGGCATTTGGTCCCTGCGCCCCCTACCGGGGTGCCAGTTGTCGGGTGCCTTGGTGGGGCCGGCGGACCGTCCTGGGTCCCTCAGTGTGGGACGTGTTCCGTCCACCGGGCTGCTCTCCGGTGGACGCCTGGGCCCAATCCCGCCCCTCGATTGATTGGGTGGGGTCCTCAGCCTCCGCGGTGTGGGCACAGCAATTACAAGACACTTCTGTCAGTCATGTAAAATAGTGTCAATTCACTTGCATGTGTCCGCAGGCACACACCCCTGGGACTCTTTCACTGGGTGTGGGGCCACTCACTCGTCCTATAGACTTTTATAATTTACATAGTCAATCCCACCACACTTCAGTTGTACAGCCGGGTTCACGACCCTTGTCTTGCATGCTTCTTCTCCCGTCCTTGTCCTGTTCTAGCTTGTCCTGTCCTTCCCTCACAGGGTGTAGCACTACAGCCCCATGCAACACTCATATTTAATGTTTGTAGATATAATATTGTTGTAGATAATGTAATGACTTACTTTTCTCACCCTGTTTACAATTAGTGCTTTGTCTTTTGTCGTCGTTTCTCTCTCCCTTTTAGAAACGTTGTTCTGTTCGATTCTGATTCTCAATAAACTTCAATTATAATACTAAGAAACCACAGCAGAAGGTTAAAAACTCCACTGTGACACAGTAAAACTGTTCCGGCATAAAAGGGATACAGATCCTCCATTCTGCTTGACCGAGCAGCCGAACAGGACAAAAAAGCAGGAGGGCGAACTGCTGCTTGTTGTGATGTGAGTGGAGCCACCTGCTGCCATACAGTGCTCGTATCTCAAGTTTGACAGATCGTATCTAAAAAATCCCGTAAGTCTGGTCACTCATATCTCAAGGCACCACTGTATAGTGATCTACCTGGTTAAAGTTTAAGTTAAATTCTAATTTGTTAAAGCCGAGTGAGCCGGCTCAAATTTGTCTATCCAACGGTGAGTTCAGGTTGAAGGCTCCCATTCTTGTTCAAAGAGATAAAATGTTGAGAGGTAACTGAAATTGAAAGACAATTGTATCTGACCACTAAATCTGATATACAGTAATTTTACAGCAAATTATTTTTTGGCGAACAGGAAAAATACAAAAGTCAAAACACCACAAATCATCCAAAGGGTGCATGCAAAACAGCCACAAAGCTCACAAAGCAGGCTTATCAGCAGGCCTCCATTTTTCTGCAAATTGGCTGTTTGTCTACATGCCAGGCAGAATGATGTATTAAAATAATAAATCGAGTGTGTTGTGCATGTCACGAGGGAGAAAGGTCAGAGGATGAGTCAAAGGACGCAGGGCAGCGCCAGACACACGGCAGAGTTAGGAAATAATTTTTACATAAAGATCAGTCCCCTCGGAGGGCCTCTAATTGGATTAATGCCACACTTCACCTGCTGTGTTTGCATGTGTGCTCGCAACCGGAGATTATTACATGATTACGACACGTAAGCATACTGTAGTGTGAACATATATCATGCATGTACAGCGGAACCTCCAAAGTACTAAGTTTACCAGCGACGTATACAGTAATGCCTAGTTTATCAGGGGGGTTAGGTTTTGGACCACCCTCGCAATAAGTGAAATCCCCAAAGTATCCACCACATATTTTTTTATACATATTTTAAAGCTGTATGAACCTTCCCAGACTTATTAACCTCCCCCACACGCCTATTAACCTCTACCATACTCTTGTACAGGAATGCACAGAAGGATAGTACACTATGCAAATTTTATTCCTTGTAATTTGTGGTTTAATGAATTTTTCTTTTATTTCTTTTTTTCTTACAGTTTTAATGTTTTAGGCTAGGAACCGTTTCATTTTACCACAAGGAAATTACGGTATACACTCAAAATCCTGTATATGGCGAATTATGCACAATATGAATATGAAAAAAAAATACACAATGCGCTGAATCCACAATAGGTGAACCGCAATATAGCCAGGGAACACTCCAGAATATTGTACTTTATAAAAACACAATAATAACATAATTAAATAGAATTAAAAATAATTGTTAAAAATTTGTTACACCGCAATTGAATGGCCATTGTGCTGTTCTTTTTTGTGTACCCATCTTGGCCTCTCAGCTCATTAGTATGGCACGAATATGAGGATGAGCCGTTCTTCGCAGAGGATAAAATAAATATGTATATGAGCACTGCTATATTGCCTTTCTTCATGTGTTGCTATACCATTTGTGTTCAACCCAATGTTAAAAAAGTTATAGCTCTGCAACAAAGATGCAAATTAGCTATTTAGCAAACTGAAAGGCTAGGCTATGAGCTTGTTTTAAATACAAAAGGTGTAATTATCTTTGTTTATTGTTTAAGTTCACAGTGAAATGCTGTAATAGTGCTGCTTATTGTGTAGTGAGTTGAGTTGCTCACTGGCACCATACAGCGCTTGTATCTCAAGTCTGCATTTGCAAATCAAAGCAATAAATCGCCTGAACGACGGCTTGTATCTCGTATCGTATCTCGACTTGTATCTCAAGACACCACTGTATTGTATTGTATTGTATTGCATTGTGACATTTTTCTTTGGCGGTGTTCCGTGAGATTTTTGTCATGTAAAATAAGTGCCCTGGCTCAGTAAAGGTGGTGTAATTCCACAAATGTTATGCTTTTTCTTTGGCTACCACAGGAGTGTACCATGGATGGAAAGAGCACGAGTGTAACACCTTCCTTTTCTCTTTCCATTATGTCACCCATCTTTAAATGTTGGGTAGTTTTACAATAGCCTAGGGGTTAGCATATCAGGATTGATTCTCAGTTCCGACCTTCCTATATGGAGTAAATTCTCCGAGTACGCCAGCTCCAAAACTATTACTTTAATTTGCCCATAGGTTGTGAGCATGAATAATTGTCTATCTGTGCCCTGCGATTGGCTGGCGACCAGTCCAGAGAGCATCCCACATCGCATCGAAAGTAAACTGGGATAGTCTCCAGTTTACCCATGATCCTAATGAGGACAAGTGCTACAGAAAATAGATAAATGTATTTACCATGAGATAAACTGTTTCAGAATGATACGTACGCTATTTACGGTAACTTTTGGAGCTTCTGCTGTACAAAATGCAGGGATTCCATGATGTACGTGAATATTCCCCCTCCCACACAAGAACGTTCTATTCAGGCCCCAACCCCTTTCACAGTGAGGTCTTATCAGTACGCTTGCCTGCGGAGAAGTTGTAGGAACTGAAAGTCTGATCAGCGGCGGGGCGACACAGCCAGAATGAGATTGAGGGCGGCTCAGGAATCATAAATGCACATCGTCCATTCTCGCTTCTAACTAGGGCAAATAGGTTGCGATAAGGGAAGAGAATGCCATTCCTACATCACCTATCTCTGTTTTCCGCATCCATCTGACAGCGCTGGGAGCGCCGAAAAAATGGGGTTGAAATAATGCAAACTATTTCAAACACTTAGCGTAAAATCCTTTTTAACTGCACTGGAAATCAGGTCAGAGGGAAGAGAGGGGAGGGAAAAACCAGAGAGGGAGTGACAGAGAAGCACAGTGTATGAGACAGTCACAGAGCTCCATCCATAATGAACAGTGTCCTAGCCCAGCTCAGCTGCAGCACACAATCCCTCACCAGAGACTGAGGGAGACCGGGATGAGACAAAGGGGAATGGCCACATTAATTACACACGCTCTCCAGGCGGCAGCTATCACCGGAGGGTAACAGAGGGGGCCGGCGGAGATGGACATACTGAGAAGGATGGCGAAATGGAGATGATGATGCTCGTGTAGTACCCTTTGTGTCCCCCGGGAGAGGGAGTGTTTGTCCTAAGCAGCAAGACGCCTGCTGGCTGCTCAGTTATGTCACGCTGTTATTAATGGTGGCTCAACTTCCAGTAGCACGTGTACACACACACACACACACACACACACACAGACACACACACACATGCTCTAGGGTACAGGGTACGGTACTGTTTTTGTACATGTTGGTAAGCCTTTTTGATAAATAGATACACAGTGGAACCACCACATTCAGAATCAGATGCCCTAAAAGTAGTGCAATTTAACCGAAATTGGAGGAAAATATATGCCATTTTAGTGAGCATCTTCGCAAGAGTATTTTGCTTTTTCTTTATCTTTTATGGTTTCTAAATATATATATATATATATATATATATATATATATATATACATATATATATATATACATAGATATGTATACATATATTCATATATATATATACATATATATATATATATATGTATATATATATATATATATATATATGTATATATATATATATATATATATATATATGTATATATATATATATATATATATATATATATATATGTATATATATATATATATATATATATATATATATATATATATATATATATATATATATATATGTATGTATATATATATATATATATCCGCAAAAGACATTGACTCCGCGTCGCCATCATGCAGTGTATTTGAATCCATAAGCTAGTTTATTTTTAGCCTTGTCACGCGTCTTTTGACGCAGTACTGTAAATATCTGATGGCCAATAAAGTTATTTAAAAAAATACAATAAAAAAATACGTCGGCAGTGTGGAACAGACAACACCCGGATCAGACTACAAGACAAATTTGCAAAGACAAAGAAGACAAATGTCAGACTACTGCAATAAAAGCTTGTATTCCGATACCACCACATCCCATTTTTTACGATCACTGGGCTTTATCTTGTCAGCTCAAATGCGTTACTCGTTACTGTGGCGACGACAACAAGAGTAGATCGCGCCGACTGTATTATAAGAACAGAATGGGGAAAAAACGCGTGTTGTTGGTCCCTGGTACTCAGGACAGGAGAGGATGTTCGTTTAAGGCTTGCTTGAGGTGTGTTCACGTACTTTTAATACGATACTGCTCGCAAGCAGGCAACGAAACGTTATGTAGCCTAGTAAGCTATTGGTAGCACGAACGGTTGTATGTAAACATGCCGCCGTTCTGTCGAACCATACTCTAAAGTTTCAATGTGGGTGAAGTAATTGAATTAAAAATAAAGTATTTTAATTACAGTAAGTTAGGACCCATTATTTCTGTCACCTTGTAATGTCGCTTTTACCTGACTGATTAGAATACACGACCTGACTCGAGCAGTGATTTCCAACCTTTTATGGAGCCAAGGAACATATTTTACAATTGAAAAATCTCACAGCACACCAACAAACAAAAATGTCACAAAAGGTGCATACATTAATTACTGTATTTACTTCCATACATACATACATATATAAATATATATATTTATACATATATACATACATACAGTGGGTACGGAAAATTTTCAGATCCCCTTATATTGTTCACTCTTTGTTATAATGCAGCCATTTGTTAAAATCATTTAAGTTCATGTTTTTCTTCATTAATGTACACACAGCCCCCCATATTGACAGAAAAAATTGAATTGTTGAAATTTTTGCTGATGTATTTACATGTATATACACACATATATATATATATATATATATATATATATACATACATATATATATATATATATATATATACATACATATATATATATATATATATATATATATATATATATACATATATATACATACATACATATATACACACACACACACAAATAAGACAATCGTTCCTTGATGACCTCATTCCATGGAGACATCTACTAAAGAGGACGTCACGTTATTGACGTGTCACAAATGAACCATCTGTGTGGCTAAATTATTACTATCACCACAAATGTCCACTTTATTCTTTATATATGAAGTGGGATTACATTCAAGTCCAATATAATTAACACAGTTACTCTTTACAACTTTGCGGATGCAAAGACGATCGTGACTGGTCAATCCCAAACCCGTCCTTTATTTATCAAACTCGAAGATACGGTATCTATAAAACGCTCAGCGCTGCTCCATTTGTTGGTTGGAGGGTTAGAATTACCATAACATCTCTGCTAATTGTCTTTAGCATGTCTATTGTGTTCCGTATTAAATTAGCGGAATTTCGTTCTTAAATTCTCTTTGTTTTACCTGTCAGTTTTACAGTAAACTTCAGCAGGTAGTAACAATTCAACAGCTTGAAACAAGCAGATTTTGTATCTTATTGAGAGAGTTGTTCTCTGTCTGTCGAACAAAACCACTCTTCAAAATATTGGAGAGTGGTGATTGTACCGGTTTTGACACGTTATTAGGAATCCCATGTGCATTCCTGGCAAGACACGCCCTGTTGAAACATGACTGGCTCTTGCATAGCAGTAGGGTGTGTTATACTGGGCTACAACAGCCAATCATAATGCAGCGGGATGTGTCCTGGAGCCAGTAATATTGGAGCAGGCCATGTCCTGCCAGGAACGCATGTGGGATTCCTAATAACGTATTTTTGATTGCGAGGTATCACGATACTATTGCATCCTATGGGAACATTTCTTTTGACGTGAACAAATCAGAGGCTGACCTTTAAGGATCACGCCACTGTATACAGTATAAATATAGATGTACAAGCTTGTTGCATACAGGCATGAAGGGTGCACTGTCTGGAGCGTGTGATGTGCACTTACCCCTGGTAGTGTTTTCTGCTCATGAAGGGCGCTCTGGGCTTTCAATGCAGACTCCCTCGCACAGTACGTCAGAAACGCACATCCTGTCACAAAGAGAAAGAGCGAGGAGGGAGAAGGGAGGTTAGTTAAGGTACAGTATAGTGGGTGAGTGAGAGGCTCAAATATTTATCACTCTCTATTGGAGTCTCTGTATCACACACCCCTCTACCACTACACAAATACAGTATATAGAAACACACCATTTAAATCATTTAATGACTCCTCCAGGATTTGCCCTCCCTGATTACTTGTCAGCTGCCATGAATTATTGCAGGACTCATTGTGCGAAGGGGTTTACAGATATGAATATTCATGCACTGCAACTATACCTAACAACACCATGATGATGCACTTTAGAGCAGAGGACACTCCACGGCACGTCACAGTTCAGAACGGCACGGCACGAGTCGGCACACATGACAGCACCACAGACGTGTGCGCAGGGCTAACAGGGCCTCGCCGGCTCGGCACAGTCACATCTATGCCGGCCCCATATACCAACCACTAGGCATGCCTCACAATCACTCCAAATACACGCCCCACCCCATCCCTGCTGCTTGCCTATGGGCTGTACCTGCGTCTGTGTGTATGAGGAAGGCTGGCCGGAGCCGTTTACTACACCTGTCACCAGCACTAAGACAACAAGATTAGCAGCAGGTTAGCATCCCGGTAACAGGCTGATGAAGTCAAATACAAAAAGAAAACAAGATGCCATGATTAGGGCGAGGACAATCACAAAGGACTGTGGGTGGATGGATCGACGTCACAGATGACAGTGGAACCGACAAAGTGGAACGCCTTAAAGCACCTCGAATAATCGGCTGTCATGATGACTCACTAAAAACGTCCCCAGACCTCATTTTAGCCAGCATCAATGGACTAAATCTGCACGTGTATATAGTAAACGTGCAACAACTAATCGATTATCAAATTAATCGATAACTATTTTGATCATCGATTAATCATTTTGACACCTTGTTTAACTTGAAATTTTCCAAATCCACAAAATTCTAACCTCTCGACAGTAAATATTCTCATATTTCTGTAGTCCTCCATGAAAACAGACTGATTATCTTTTTGTTTAATCTAAATGAGACATTTGCAAACATCTGCTTTTGCTTTGAAAAACGCTCAATATTTTTGCCCATTTTCGGACTGTTATGTTGTAACATAATCAGTATGTTTGTGAATTTTCTACGCTGTTAATTTGAAATAATGTTCTGTTTTTGAAGAAAGGGATGGCAATTTTCAATGTTTTTTTTATCCGATTTGTTTAATTGAAAAAAATAATCGACATATAATTGATTATTAAAATAATCTTTAGTTGCAAGGTTAGTGGTAAGAAACAAGATCCAGTGGAAGTTACCGTGAATTAAATTGACAAAATTTAAAGCAAAAGTACTATACTAAGTGTTTCAATGTCATGACAGTTCAAGATTATGTTTAGTAGTCATCGTCTAAGCACAAGTGATGTAATGAATACTCATCATTTACTTACTGGAAGGGCTGTACAATTTATCGATTTCATCGAAAAATCGTGTTTTGGGGTTACAGAGATTTGTTTCCCCCCAAAATCGGAAAAAAAGAAAGATTTATTTTTCCTTTAGCTGGTTTCATAGCCTGCTGACACCTACTATTTACACTGAAGACATGCTGGCGAACAGAAAGGAGCTAGTTTACGTAAGAGGCATCGTTTTGTCAGTCATATGAAATTGGTAGGGGCTTGGAGCGTTAGACAATGAGCAACAAACAGTCTGCTGCCAAGTATGTTTAAAGACTAAAAAATGGGCAACGTGAGCCAAATTATTTCACATTATTTTACATATGACAAAGGAGCCCAGTGGAAGGCAATCACAGAGTTGATTACGCTGCTGACGTATAAACGCCAGCATTTTCAGGGACAAATGATGAATTTGTTTGGAAGCTTCTTCATGTTATGAAGGTAACAGTTTTGTTGTTACATTTTAACCCCACAGGAAATATTTGTGCTAATTTATTGATGTTAAATTGTCAAACATTTAAACATTTAAAATGCTCCAAGTTTTGAATGTCATTTACTTCAGATTTTTTTTTGGGGTGGGGATTCTATTTTAAGGGTAAAGTTTATTTTGTTAGCTACTTGGTTTCATAAGACTCTCAGTAAGAACTTGTATTAACCAGCTTTTCGGGAACAAAGGATTTTGATTAGGATCTTCTGTGACTGGTGTCTTGCATTTAAGTCCATCTATTTGTGATATTTGACATACTGAGTGATGCTATAGACTGCTATGTTACCTGTCATTTGTAATCATTTGTTAGAGAGGTATGTCTTTCATGACATTTTTGGTTGACTTTTATTGTACACGTGTGCGAGAGTAAATGTTGAAAAAGACGCAACGTGGTTGACTTCGGCGGTTCCACTCAATGTTAACAAGGGACAGGACACACGAGCGCACACACAAGCATCTTATGGTCCATTTCATTGCTTTTAAGAGGAGCTTACTGTGGCCGAGAGGATTCTCAAAACAGCAGATTCTTCCTCTTGTATCACACAGGCTTACAGGCCCATTACACTGATTGGCGCATACAGCCTAATCTGCTTCATAACACACACACGCGTGCGCGCACACACACACACACATATACGCACACACACGCGCGCACACACACACACGACCCCCTCTGACAGTGTGTATTTTCTAAAGTTCATCTCAGGTTTACCTAGCATACTGTATATCTGGATTACATTTAGACATGACATCTTTACATAAACGTCTCTTGTGTATTAAGTCTGCTGAGTGTTCACTGTTTTCTCGATTTTTTTATGGTGCAGGAGACGAAAGGAGGTGTGACTCTTTCCATGGAGATATTTAAAGTACCTAGTAGTGCATTAGATTTGTAATGCGATGGCGACACTCACCTTTGTGCATGCCGGTGTATTTGTCCTTTATCACAGTGAGCTCGTAGATTTTGCCAAACTGCTCAAAGATGGGCTTGAGGTCCTTCTCCTCCAGATTCCGGGGAATCTGCCCGACAAACAGCTTGATGGCGTCGGCCTCCTTCATCGGGACGGACCGGGGGGGGTTCAGTTACTGCCAGAAGAAGGGCGTTTTGGGAGAGGGGGTGGGGTAGGGTGGGGGGCCGAGGACCAAACAATTCAGAGGCAGGTATCCCCGAAGTAGACGAGCAGCCAACCCTGGGTGGATCTAAATGATGAAAAATTAAAAAAAACTGTTATGACACTCACAGGTGTCCAAAGTCTGGCTTGGAGGCCATTTGTGGCCCAGTTTCTTCTTTTTTTCCTGTCCTGCTGTGTAATCTAAACATACATTTAAACATAAAGTTAAACACGAAAAAGAAGCTATACCACCACACTGAAAAGAAAAAAATACTTGTTGAATGAGAAGATATCACACTAATACTTTTCACCTGTTATATATAAAAAAGAAGACTGTTTGTTCTACTGCTTGCATACGTTACCATAAAGAAAATTGACTTGTGACCCATTTTAGCTCCCTATCTTATGTTTGGGAAACCCTATGATAAAGTGAGAAAGTAATCCTGTTGATAATAAATAAACAAGCATGATACTTAACACCTGAAAGTGGACATTGATCATTAGTGTTTCTCAAAGTGTGCTCTGCTGGGTTCACAAACAACTTAGTGATTACTTTATAATTAGAACAACAATTTCATGGGCAGCAAGGTGGACAAGCAGCTATAGGACAGCTGCCTCACAGTTGAGAGGTTATGGGTTAAAATTTTGGGCCTTCCTTTGTAGAGTTTGGCCAACCACACTTCATCCTTCCCCACCCTCTACACTGGCACTCCCCAAGGCTGTGTGCTGAGCCCCTTGCTGTATTCCCATGACTGCAAGGCCTGTAATCTTAAACAACACAGGGACAAGTGCCCGCCATCATTGTGGATCTTTTGTTAAAAAGATGGAATGAGCAATTCAAATGCATCTTAAATCCTCCGTAGCAAAACAATTGATTACTTAAATGACTTATTTTACTCACAAATAATGTTTCATTTGCGTTATTTAAGTCAAGTTTTTAGGGAAAGAAGTGACAGCGTTTGAAGTGTCGCTGTACTTTTGAGGACGACTTGGAGAACCCCTGAATTTTATCCTGTACGAGTTTATAGTGGATATTTTTAACTGGAAATTGTTATCCAATAGGAAAAGGGGTTCCAGAGTAACGGATCAAACGAACGGGTCAAGGAGATATGTTTAGAAATAATGAAGTCATACAGTTTTATTCTAATTTGATTGTGTTTTTTTGGACCAGATTTTCTAGATTTTTCAGATTTCCTTTGATATCACACACAAATGTTCCCCAAAAGGCACATTTTTCCGTCACAAAAAAAATCAGAATCCGATTTTCAATATTATTGGTGTGTTGTAGTCCGGTTTAAGTGGCCATTCCAACCAGACTTCACATTTTGACAGACGGGGAATTCTTGCCTTGTTTCTACTACATTACCGCTAGTTTAACGTGTTAAATAATGAAAAGGTGACCATTTTTTCAGTGGGTGGTAGAAAAGGTTATACTATAAGTAAAAATGCATGTGTAAAAATATCCCACAAGGTTTCAACATTTATCACATTTATTTTAGGTGCAAATACAGAGTGCTAAAATTATTTGTAAAGTCTTTTGTTAGTGATTAAATATCTAGACTGAGCTTCAAAATGCACATGACTGAGTAGCGATTGTGTGTGTGTGTGTGCCTGATGACAAAGAGCCTGAACACAGCTTCTGCTGAAACAATTATGCAAATTTTAATGAGCCAATCAAAAAACAATAATGGCACTGTTTCCCTTCGATCAAAAGCACATGAATGAAGGGGGGTGGATAAGACAAGGTGGAAAGCGTGCGTGTGTGTCTGTCTGTTACCTTTTAGGTGGAGAAAGCCACCGTGGGGATGCCTACAAGTGCAGAAAGGGAGAACAACGTGATTGCATTGGACGGGCTTCTTTGTTTAGGCAGCTGGAGGTTACAACACGGATGTCATGGAGGGGGGGGGGGGCTCCCTTTGCTCTTTGTCCGACCCCCTTCCCTCCCTCCTTATGGACACACACGCACACACTCACACAGTGGAGGGAAAACACATGTTTAAAAGTCTTACCTCTTGCAGGTGAAGATCGTCACATACAAAAAAAGAGTGATGCTCGTGTCGTTGTCTTCCTCTCCCTGTGTCCCGTCGTCTTCTGTGGATGCGCTCCTCTCTTCTTTGTGCCTCCTCCTCCTCACGCCTCCCTCCACCACCACCTTCTCGAATACTACAAGTTCTCTCTTCACAAAAAAAAAAAACACAAAAAAAAAAAAAAAAAACAAGCGGAAGACTATTGTAAATAGTGGTTTAAAGTGGCAAACGACTTGAGGAGAACTCGTAAGAGTCGCCTTCCTCGAGCTAGCTTGTTTTCACTTTCACGACGTAATGACAAACTAAAGCATTAATTGCTGTTCGTTTAAAAAAAGAAAAAACGAGGCTTATCCCTCCTTCTTTCTAAAGCCGTGTATTTGGAAGGCTTGTTGTGACTGTTCGGAGCAGTTCTAGCTTTTTATCATTATTATAATATTTTTTTTCCCCCGAGGTGCTAAACGTGTTGTTTGGCTGTCTAGTTGCGTCTCACCCGTCCGGCGGCTGCCTTTCCTTTCAGATTCTCTGCCAGTATCCTCTCTACCCCTCCAGCTGCCCCTCCCCCTCCCCGTGCATGTGACGTATCTCCGGGGATTGTATACAAATAGCACAGACGTGTACACAAACTATACCAACCCCGGCCTTTTAAATGCTTACATTCACAACTAAGTGATTTAAATGTACTAGTATATTTTGTTTTCAGCTAAATAATAACACATTCATATTGTTCAAATATGTTTTACAGCACTTTACGGATACCCATTTGTAGACGTTGCCTTGGAGTCGACGCCTATTGTTCTTGCCTGGAGCCCTGGCCTTGGTGCTGAAACTATACGCTCTCCTTTATTCCTCCACTTCCTGTGGAAACAAGGTCTAATAATACCAACGACAAAATAAATAGTCTATATGAGAATGTAAAACCTTAGAAAATTGAGTCTCAACTGTTGTTATCCCGGGATCCGCATTTTTCTACTGCCACCAAGTTGTGACCCACTTTTTTGTTTTTATAAGGCCTAAATCATCATCAAGGAAGAATATCTGTGCAAAATTGTCTGATTTAAAAAGTAATTAAAATAATCCGTGCCAAAACTGAATCATTGTATGTCCTGTAAATATTTTTATTATAAGTGTGTGCTAATATATTGTTTACCTTAACGCTTGCAAATAGTAAGACACCTACCAGTCCCCTTCAAAAGTATTGGAACGGCAAGGTCAATTCCTTTGTTTTTGTTGTATACTGAAGACATCTGGATTTCAGATCAAAAGATGATTTTGAGACAAAAGTTCAGAATTCCAGCTTTTATTTCATGGTATTTACATCTATGTGTGTTAAACAACTCAGGACAGAACACCTTTTGTTTGAAGCCACCCGCTTTTCAAGTGAGTGAAAGTTTTTTTGTAGTACTACTAACCCTAACCCTCCTACTACTACTACTACTATTACTACCTTGTAGTTTTGGAGTGGACTGTGATTGTTTTTCATTGTTCTTGTGATAATAAAGTTGTACTCTATTCTATTCCATTAAAAGTGCAACTAATCGATTATCAACTCAATTGACAACTATTTTGATAATTGATTCATTGTTCAGAGCCATTGTGCAACTTAAAATTGTCCAAATCCTCTATCTTTGTTTATCTTTGTGTTTAAGCAAAATAAGACATTTGGAAACATCTACTTTTACTTTGGAAAACAATGATCAACATTTTTTCCTATTTTCTGACATGTTACAGCACAAACTAGTATCTGAATCATAATCAATTCAAGGAAAAAATAAGTTTAATCTACAGTATTCTGAAAATAATTGTTATTTGCTGCTGTCGTATAAATAGCTTGTAATTGACATGGAGCTAAACGTCACGCAGCCTCAGAAGTGTACAGTATATAACTTAGTAGACCTTTGCATTAAACAGTACCCAAGAAGTTGCTCTCAGATTCAAGTACAACATCACCCCCTCGAGTGTAATATTGCTTAATTTGTGTTTATTTTGTTCGGTTTAATTGGCTGGCAACCAGTTCAGGGTGTACCCTGCCTCCTTCAATGATAGCTAGGATAGGCTCCAGCACTCCCGCGACCCTAATGAGGATAAGCGCCTCAGAAAATGAATGGATGGATGGTTCTGTTTAATCATTAAACAATACCAAATAAACAAGAACAATTGGTAAATAAACAGAAATCATAAACATTGTTTTTACAATCAACTTCAATACAAAATAAAGGTGTATCCAATTATTTGGAAGATCAATGGAATAATGGATAGAATAATCGATTTTAAAAATACTTGATACTGACAGCCCTCTATTCTATTCTATTATATAGACAAGGTGTGTCAGAAAATCTCCAGGACTGGCATCACAAAAGATCATTTCAAACCCATACTACAAACTAGGAGTTTTTCCCTTCATTGTGGGCCATACAATCAACCAGCACGTCTACAAAAAGATCCAGCTTACTTTACACTAAGTGTCCACATATTGCTGTACATATATCAACATGCAAAATCTGAATCTTATTTTTTTCTTGTTCAGGTTAATTTTCTTTTAATCCCTCTTCATTGCTGCTCTTGTTTCCCTTTTTGTGTACTGCTATCTATCTATCTATCTATCTATCTATCTATCTATCTATGCATAGATGCATCTATCTGTGGATTTATCTATGTATGCATAGATGCATCTATCTATCTGTCTATCTATCTATCTATCTATCTGCATCCATCCATCAGTTCACTTAGCTGTGTATTGTTAATTTATTTTGATGAATAAAGCAATATAGGAGGGAGGACGGGAGGGGGGCGGGGGGGTTGTATATGCGCTCCCGATGTGAGCCCCAGACGTCATGCATGCAAGTGCTCACGACTCACTACAGCTGCTGCTCACGCCGGAGAGCGAAATTACACTCACGCCCACTCCCGAGTCATGACGGAAGGGGAGGAGGTGGATGGAGTTGGCCTACTTTTCACTCAATTGTGCTGTTTCACTCAATGGGAGGGAACGTGAGCGAGGCGACGTTACTCCAACTAACCTCACGTATGCATGCATGTGTGTGTATTGTGAAAAAGAAAATCACAGGATCCGTGGTAATTGACGACCAAAAGGTCACCATCTGCCTGCCTTGCCTCATGCTTTTTGTGAGCATGCAACCCCCGCCACATGCTGTACATCCACTACACGCACACACACACACACACACACACTTTACTGGCATGTATATCACAACACCGGGGGCATCTCGCAGCACCCGGCAGAGACACGCAGCGCCCCGCACACAGCGCCTCGACGATGTGGCCTGTGTGCAGGCAGGGAACGCTGCACGCCACTGGAGCTGTGGAACCTCCACACATGGTCAAAAATGAACACTCAGAAGGCACGCACGCACACACACTACAACAAGGAAGCTGATTCACTCATTCACTGCCAACCTTCCCAGTTAACATGGATATTTGACTTCTAAAGCCGTCAATGGCAGTGAATGTGTTTTAAGGGGGGAACCAATAAACCCCAAACCTCAAAACTGTGAGGAAGACATGCTACTGGGCCACCAGTCTGCCTGTTAGCAAATACTTAAAAATCAAAACTTACATCTCTTCCAATAGTTAATATGCCAGAAACAAATCAGGAAGTGAGCCGAAACACTGCTGACTCATCATCTTTGAGAGCTGGTCATCTCAAAGCAGGGTAGCTCTAAAGGTTTTTCGGCTCAAAACCCAAAATAGGTTCTCCCCATGACCAAAACTTACCTAAAAAACATTAATGCAAATGCCACACAAGATGTCAGGACACGGGGTTAGAACACCGAACCACATTACTTTGAGGAAGACGTGCTCATCACTAGTTAGGAAATAATTACAATTTAAAAAGCACCTTTTTTCCAACATTTAAGATGCCAGAAAGAACAGGAAGTACTTTGAAACAATACTGACCTATTATATTCCAGGGCAGGTCATCTAAAAACAGGATATTTCCCCAGACTTTTTCTGTTCAAGATCCAAATGAGGTTTCCTGGACATAATTTGCCAAAATACACCAAGAATCGCCATAACATCATTACATACTCATGATAGGGAAAACAGCAGACATGAATTCACAACCACAAACAAGCCCTTTGACGTGAAATGGAGTCGGCTGCTCGATGATCAATAAAATAGCTTGCATCATTTTACTGTGACAATCGGCGACTCAATAAAAATTGAGCTGCAGCCCTTTTTAGCACTGGGCATTATGTTTGTGAAAGCCTGTGATAAAGTGAGAAAGGAATCCTATTGTTATCAAACAAAACATGCGAGATGCTTGGCACCTAAAGTGGACATCTATTATGTCGATCAGTTCTTCTCAAAGTGTGCTCCCCAAGATTTGAGAACAATTTAGCGATTACTCTTAAATAGAATAAGAAATGTTCTTGCCAGCACGGTGAATAGTGGATGGCACATTTGCCTCAAAGTCGAGTTTCTGGGTTCAAACTCTCGGACCTTCCTTCTGAAGTTTGTACGTTTTCTCCGTTCTACTACGGCTTCCTCCCACATTCAAAATCATGCATGTTGAATTCAGGGAAGACTCTAAATTGTCCATATATTTTAATGTGAGTGGTTTGTCTATATGAGCCCTGCGATTGGCTGTTTACCAGTCCAAGGTGTTTCCCGCCTTTCACCCGGTTAGCTGGATACAAGTTTCGCTTTGACCCTTATGAGGACAAGCACTATAGAAAATGGATGGATAGAATTCTATCCATCCATTTTCAATATATCTGTCTATCTATCTATCTATCTATCTATCTATATATATATAAAAGTATCTGCTATTGTCCTTTTTCTTATACGCCTGAAAAACACTGAATATAACTCAATGGCGCCTCCTTTTGGAGGTATCGGTAATAACACCCGTTTTTTTTTCTTGGACAATGAACACACGTCTTCATTCATCCGTTGTTTCAGTTTTATTGAGTTCACTTTTTAAGCACTGGGATAGTTAGTTTGTCACATTTTTTGTGTACTACAAGATGTGTGTGTGTGTGTGTGTGTGTGTGTGTGGAGGAAGAAAATATGTGTTTGTTCTCATAAAATCAAGTGGTTACAAGAGGAAAAATATCCCCAAAAAATAAATTACATGTTCTTTAGATACAGATAAATTACTATCCTTTCTCTTTTAAAATATCTAAAATGTCACTGCAGGGGGACAAGATGACTTTCTTGGAAGCACGTGAATTATTGCAAAAACAGACATCCGGATTCTCTTCTTAAAGTTATGTATAGTTAGATGTGAATAAATTCAGTCTACAACAACTATACTCAGTTAAAAAATATAAGCGCCTACTATATTCAAAACATCTCATACACATTAAAAACATACATAATATACAGATCCCTCACTTCAGGAGTGGGAGTGTGTATGCTGATTTTGTACTGTGTGAGAGGTACGAAAAAAGGAGCTTAAACTGATGAGGGTACTCACACACATACAGTATATACAGTTGATCATAGCATTGTGCTAAATAGTTACTGTCAGGAAAAGGTGGAACTAGGATATATAATCACTAGAATAATGAAAATGAGACTTCTGCTAACTGGACTGATAGATGAACTTCAAATTGGACGCCGTGAATATCATTTTGATATAATATCGTGTGATTTAATGACAATGATCATGTTAAATTGGCTTGACTTAATTACGGTGTATGGCTTCACTTCACTGTGGTACCAATTTAACTTTTTGCATGTTTAATACAGTATTTCATACCGTCCATTTTTGTAGACATATTTGGTCATTCACTTCCTCCTTTGGTTTATATTTTCTTATAAACAGCAATGAACAATAAAAGGATACTTAAAGGAAATTTTTTGGGCAAACAAATACATCAAAAATCCTTCTCTAGTTGGCCAATGTGGTTGCATGGGAGAGCAGCTGCTCCGTACACAAATACAGTATATACAGTGGACCAAGTCTACTAAGTCCTACATGATCCATGTTTTCTACTTAAAGTTGGAGGTATGCATGACTTGCTGTCTCTTTCAGATGAAAAGGAATCTTTAAAAAAATGCTGCTTGAAAAAAAAAAAAACGTAATACTTTATGAGCACCATCCTTTTAAAAATGAGCCTGCAAGAGTGGAAATCACTTGGCCTATACGCTTGGGCTAACACAGTGAGTAAAGAGAGGCAAAATGTGGTAATATAAATGACTGCTGAAAGAACTGGCTGCTTTCACAGTGTTTTTACCTGAAAAAGAAGGCTATATGACTAATTGTTACAGACAGAATGCCTCCACAGGTATATGGCCTACTCTGGGCTTCCCATTTCTCGAGAGCAGTCACTCAATAGGGGGGGTGATTGGGCTACTGAGGCCCAACCTTTAACTTCTTGCACACCGGGGCTGCCTGCGATTGGCCTGTCAGTGTCTCTTGGCACGCAGCGCACTGTGCGTGCACGAGGCGCAGCACGCCGTCTTGTAGTAGGAGTAGACGCAGAGCCTGGCCTGCACCACCATCACGCAGTTGTGCCGTCTGTCCCTGCAATTCTCATCTGTGAGTCAAAAACAAAAACAGAAACGGAGAAAGGTTGGTAGGGAAAACATATACTGTATACAGGGTTTCCAAAAAGTCACTATACACTTCCTTTTTTAAATTTCGTTACAGGTATTATTCAGACAGAAGTGAGTTCATCAGTATTTGACAGACTTTGCAGTTTTTAAGCATATCATTCTCTTGCCCATGACTCACCAATAGACATTGTAGCAGCTTTGCAAAATTGACTGCAAGTTGTTGAGCATCATAATCTTTCGCTTGAAGCCTTTGAAAAACTTACATTTGGCACAGATAAAGCTTTATCACTATCCCAAGCATCAGCTGAATTAAGATTTTGTTGATGCTGAGCTCCAGTGCAGCCCTCCGGAAACACTTTCCCTGGTTTTCTGCAAACGCCTGCTCTAGACGGTCAGTGTTTTCAACAGTCGTGGTAGTAGCAGGCCTTCTGGTGCGTGGTTTGTCAATAATATTATTTTTGAGAAACTTACTATATCAATATATTAAATTGTACTTACATTTATGACAGTGTGACAGCCATAAACCTTCTCAATGATGTGCTTACAAAAACTGTAAAGCCACGTCTGTCGATACTTGAAACGAAATAGAATAGTGACTTTAGGAACAACCTGTATAATAATTTACTGTACATAGCCCTAGTCACCTATGAGGTATTTTTTTCCCGTCATAAATGTTACAATTACACGTGTACGTTGCATTTACAGATATCTACATGATGTGTGTATACAGTATGAAAGAACGTGTAATATACATGTTTGTTTATGTATTGTATTCTAAGTATGAATGTATGTACCGTAATTTCTTGTGTATATTGCGCACTCCCAAAGTTCTGGAAAACCCTTATACCTATGTATAATGCATTTTTACAATGCATGATTTTGCTTCTACCCATATGATCAAAACATGAAGTATTATCTTTATTTTGTTCATTTTTTCAAAGAATTATTCTGAAGTTAAGCACTGTGTTTGAACACATCATACTTTCTTTTTATTTACTTGCTCTTATTTTGAAATTCACAGCCCTACTTTTATTTAGCAAATGAGAAAAACACAGCTGTGCTCATATGTTTGATTACCCAGGCAGAATTTGTAAGATGTGTACAATTCTTTTTAGAAAACATGAAGGACCAGGCAAAACACATTACATTTTATTTTAATGGGATCCAAATTAAACTGTCAAGCATTTCAGAAAATCATTATCGTGAAACAAAACATAACCATAAAGAAATTAATGATGGTTGTTGTTCAGTCATCAATCGCATTTAAAAAAACAACAATATTGCACAAATTCTGCCTGGGTATGTAAACTTAAGAGTCACAATTGTACATATATGCAGTCATATGTACCCCTGTCATATTGGAATGAAAGTGTAGGCAACACCTTTTTCATAACCTCTAGATGGCATACTAGAATGAAAGTGTACAACTTTTTCATAACCTTTAGGGGGCGGTGGCATAGTGGAATAAAAGTGTACGGCTTTATCATATATTTATAAAATGTGAAAGTATTTCTCATTTTCTCCTATACCTATGTATAATGTGCACTATTGACAAGTTCAGGGGGGGTAAATAAATGCGCATTATACACGTGAAATTACGGTACGTATGTATGCATGTATGTATAGTATGTATGTGACAGGTGATGTTTACAGATGTTACACAGATGTTTACGTTATGTATGCAAGCGTGAATGAACAACAGATTTTTACATTACAGTATGTGTATATGTGAATCGACATGCAGAGCGTGACATGGTGTGTGTATGTGAAGGGACAACGAAGTATTCATAATATGCATATGTGTGAATGGACAAATTGATGTTTAAAGTAAGTGTATATGTGAATGATAGACATGCTTAAATTCTGTGCGTATGTAAACAGTGTTTACATTCTGTGTCTATGCGAAATGGAAGATGGACGCTCACATTGTGAACACGTGATATTACAGACTGATGTTTACATTATGTGTGTATGTGAAAAGACAGAAATTATTCATTACGTTTGTATGTGAATGGTCAGATTGATATTAATGTGTAAGTGAAAGGAGATACACTGTTTGTGTGAGAATGGACAGACATATGTTCTCTTTATGTGCGTATGCAGAAAGGAAAGATATAGGTATGTGTGTACGTAAATGGACATGTTTAGTGTTAATCTGAACGGACCAATAAATGTTTACATTTGCAGAGTATGGATAGATAGATGTTTATATAAAATAACACATAAATACAGCATACTCGCGGTTTGGTACCAGCGGATTCACCTATTCGCAGATTTTTTTTTCAAATTATTTCAAAAATGTTTCAATTTTCATTTTTTTTCATCTTTCTTATTGTTTTCTTTTTTGTTTGTTGCAGGAAACCAATCACGTTCATTCCCGCTTATTCACAATTTTGGGGAGTTTAAAAATAAATAAATACAAATTGTCGCTGCAATTAGAATGGGTTTCAATTATTTGCAGATTTTTGCTATTTGCGGTCCAGCCTTGTCCCCAACCCCTGCGAATAGTCCACTCTACATGAAATCAAATCAAATCTGTAAATGTGTGTAGTGTGACTGCAAAACAACCTGTGACTTGTGGACTGCAGGGTATGGTGTTGCAGACTTGTTCCTGTTCGGGTTTGATGTTGACGTCACAGTTTTGGCTGTGCTTTTTGTCCGCTGTTAGACACCGTACCTCCCTCATCTGTAGGCCCTTTCCGCAAGAGCGTGAGCACTGAGACCAAAAAACATAATTGTTAATAATGCTAATGTTGTACATTAACTGTCATCATAGCCTTTGTGTCTCACCGCGCTCCACTCTGTTGTGAACCACTGCGGATGGCAGTCTCCCATGTCACACTGCTGCACGGCGGCCGGTTTATCCATTTGAGCACATTCAGAGGAGGGCACCACTGTAAAGTCATTGCCCATCTTCTGGACACAAATGAAGTCCCGTCGCTGGGTTCCGTTCCCGCACAGAACATTGCACTGCAACAGGAACAGCACTTGGTCGTAACACAAGATACAGTGGGTACGGAAAGTTTTCAGACCCCCTTAAAATTTTCACTCTTTGTTATACTGCAGCCATTTGTTAAAATTATTTAGGTTCAGTTTTTTCCTCATTAATGTACACACAGCACCCCATATTGACCGAAAAATTGTTGAAATTTTTGCTGATTTATTAAAAAAAGAAAAACTGAAATATCACACAGCCATAAGTATTCAGACCCTTTGCTGTGACACTCATATATTTAACTCAGGTACTGTCCATTTCTTCTGATCATCCTTAAAATAGTTCTCCACCTTCATTGGAGTCCAGCTGTGTTTGATTATACTGCCAAACTCAGGAATTGGGGGAGAAGAGCCTTGGTGAGAGAGGTAATAAGAAACCAAAGATCACTGTGGCTGAGCTCCAGAGATGCAGTCGGGAGATGGGAGAACGTTCTAGAAAGTCAACCATCACTGCAGCCCTCCACCAGTCGAGGCTATATGGCACAGTGGCCCAACGGAGGCCTCTCCTCAGTGCAAGACACATGAAATCCTGCATGGAGTTCGGTTAAAAAAAAAAACAAAAAAAAAACAACTGAAGGACGGAAAACCGTGTCTATATGTGGATAATTTCACCTAAAAAATCTCAAATGTCATGAATGTTGTCGCTCCTATTAAAACTAAGACAATCTTGAGGCGACCTAGAACACCGTGGAGGAGTACAATGATGGTAAAGACCTCTAATCAAATCAAAGTGTAGGAAAGCAGAACGTAAGTGGAGAAGAACTGAACTCCAAATTGACTACGACCTGTACAGACAAAGTCTTTGTAATTTTAACCAAGTGTTAGTCAGGGCTAGACAGCAGCACTTTTCTGAAATCATCAGTAAGAACTTCAACAATACTCGCACTCTGTTTGCTGCAGTTGACAAGCTCATAAAATCCCCCCCCACCGACCCCCACCCCAGGAATCAGACAGCTCCAGAACTCCTAACAGCAGATAAAAGCAATGAATTTGCTTGTTATTTTAGTGAAAAAACACAATCCATCAGGTTAAATATTAGCACAAATCAGCAAAATGATAAAATAATACTACATCTGAAGCCACCAAGGAAAAACTCCATTGCCATGTCAGGATTTGATACAGTTGATCAAAAAACTGTAGAGAAAACGGTTCAGCAGCTGAAACCATATACGAACTGTCTCGACTCAATACCATCTGACTTTTTCAAAGCTATTGCGAAGTCTGTGCTAGCTGATTTGCAACGCTGGACGCTATAGACCCATCTCAAATCTACCTTTCATAGCCAAGATTGTTGAGAAAGTTATTTTTAATCAACTCAGCAATTTCTTGAACTTAAATGGACTTTTTGCTAAATTTCAATCAGGTTTCCGAACTCATCACAGTACGGAATCCACTCTTATCAAAGTGCTAAATGATATAAGGTTGAATACTGACTCGGGAAAGGTGTCAATTCTGGTCCTGTTGGACCTCAGTGCGGCTTTTGATACGGTAGATCATAATATACTGCCGAACAGGTTGGAAACGCGGGTAGGACTAAATTGAACAGTCCTGAAATGGTTCAGGTCCTACCTGGAGGAAAGGAGTTATTTTGTAACCATTGGAAGTGTTCAATCTCATCGAATGGCAATGACCTATGGGGTCCCTCAAGGGTCAGTTCTTGGACCCCTCCTGTTCAGCCTGTATACGCTACCCTTCGGTCAAATTCTTCAGAACTTTAATTTTGACTATCATAGCTATGCAGACAACACACATTTATATCTAGCAGTGTCTCCAGATGACTACAGTTTAATTGAGGTGTTGTGTCACTGCCTAAAAGAGATAAATAACTGGATGAGCCAAATTTTTCTTCAATTAAACCACAACAAAACTGAGAAAATTGTTTTTGACAATAAAGAAAAGACAATTGCTGTTAGTAAATACCTGGAGTCACTCGCTTTAAAACCCAAGAAAAAGACCAAGTCCGAAACCTTGGTGTTCTGATAGATACCGACCTGACTTTCAACAGTCATATCAAATCAATTACTAAAACTGCCTTCTACCATCTGAAGAACATATGCAGCGTGAAGGCTTGCATGTGTCAAGCAGACCAGGAGAAGCACATCCATGCTTTTATCTCAAGAAGATTTGACTATTGTAATGGTCTTCTGACTGGACTACCTAAAAAGAGCATTAAACCGCTGCAGCTCATTCAGAATGATGCAGCTCGGATTCTGACCAGAAGTTCTACTACTGGTCTATAAATCACTAAACTGTTTAGGTCCTGAATACATGAATGAAATGCTAATGGGTTGGATCGGTCACGCATTCACGGCAGACAACAAGGCACTCTAAAGTGGCCATGCCAGCGGACGATCTGAGGAGAAGATACATTTGTATTGTTTAATGAAAATTTCATCGAAACAAAGTGGATTAAATTAACAGGTTAAACCTACTGTACATTAACTAATAATATTTGTGGTACCATATTTGATTTAGAAAGTTCATTCAGTCAGTGGTACACCTCAACGTGTGCACCACTTTTTTCATAGCGTTCAAGCCCACGTTTTACGCATGCCTGACCAACATCAGACAACATTTTGGGTAACCACTGAAAACATGCTTTTCTGATGTGTTCTTCAAGCGTTGGGAGATCCTGAGGCCTACCTCGTATTCTGTGTCCCTGAACTGTCAGCTGTAGTCAACATTAAGCAAGTAATCTTCCAACAAGATAGCACCACAGGGCATTATTCGTGCGAGGCTCGTACGTTCTTGGATGAGCTGTTCCCAGATCGGAGGATTGGTCAGCATGGTCCCATGGAATGGGCTCCACATTCACCTGATCTTACACCATGTGATTTCTTTCTTGTGGGGTTACATCAAGTCGAAAGCCTATGGAACAAGGCCTCCGGATCTCCCAATGCTTGAAGAACGCATGAGAAACGCATGTCGAGGTGTCCCAACAACTTATGGATGAACATTCCCAATCAAAGATGGTACCACAAATATTCTCATTTAATGTTCAATTTTACCCTGCGAATTTCATCCATATTTTCTCAAATAAACTTCCAATCAACAATACCAAACCACAAGTGAATTCACTTTACAGGGTCTTTAAGCGACTGGGAACTCTTTTAAATTGTGAAAAGAAATGCATAATTTGTCTACTTTAAATAAGGTTAATAAATTCAGGTCACACAGTATATTCTGCATTCTTACCTGTGTCCATGGGCCACTGTACCACATGGTGATCGACACACAGGGACCCCCGTTGCAAGCCTTCAGCTCAGCCGGTTTTTCCCCGATACAGTCCCCAGCTCCCGCGCCCTCTCGGACGCCACCACGCGTCAGACACACCACCTCCCTCTTCTGCACGCCAGGGCCACATTGCGCTGAGCACTGGACAAAGTAGAGCAGAGAGCATGTTTAGGAAAACTGTGAAGAGCATTTCTTGGCGTCATATATGGGCGGTACACTCACAGTGCCGGACCAAGCGGACGAGTACCAGTTGGTCACGCAAGGACCCATGTTGCATTCCTCGCTGCTGAGTGGGCGAACCCTGGAGCTGCACTCCATGTCGTTCACCACGCTGCCCTGATCGCTCACGCAACGCACGCTCCTCGTCCTCTTTCCCACGCCGCAGTCCACTGAGCACTGTATGCACATGCAATGAATAAACTCTGCGTCCTTGTGCTTTATTTGGCGTAATAATTAAATAAACTGTAATGTTTATTTTGGTAGGGAACCCAAAATGAAACATTTTTATGATTTCTTTTATCACTTTTTAGACACAATATCCGTCACAAAAGATAGTACTGTAGAACCATGTGATTTATACCATTCACTCAGAAATGAAATAAAAAATAATTCTAACCAATATACTGTACAGTTTGAAAAAAAACTGCCTAACAAGATGCAATATGTCTAGTGTGTACACTGTAAAGTATATATATTTTAAATCTATTAGCTCCTTTTGTTTCTTGACTTCCTTATTATGATATTATAACAAATACATACGCCGGTGTGGGATCAAAGGAGTTCTTATCTTAGTGAGGCATGCAAGGTCCAATTTAAACATTTAAACACCCACTTACAGAAAGTTCCCAAATATGGCCATTAGGCTGATAAAGTGCTGAAGTAATTGAATGCAAGGGAAAACAGTGACAGTTCCTTTTAAGAGTGACAAGCTAGAACCAAAAGTAATTGAGGACACAAACATGATTTTACCGTGCTCCAGTCGGAGCCGACCTCCCAGTGGGAGCACAGCGGCAGCTGGCAGGCCTGTGCGGACTCTGGCGGGGTGAGGTTGGCACAACGCTGGGGGTGGACCATGGTGGAGCGGTTGCCAAAACTCTGCCTGCATTGGAGCTGACGCTGTTGCACGCCGGGCCCGCACGACACGCTGCACTCCGACCAAGCGCTCGCCTCCCAGCTAACACGACAAGACAGAGAGCGCGGACATGGGGCTTCGTCACTAAAACACAACACAACTTGAAAATCAAAACAATATATCAGGCCGCGGACCCCAAAATGTTTTATTCCATCTACAGTACCTGTACAAAATATAATATTTATTTTGAATATTTAAACATTTTAATATTATTTTTCCACCATCAATATCTAATTTGTCAATTATGTATGTATGTAAGCATGTATGTACGCACATACGTACAGTATGTAATATAATGTCTGTCTGTCTGTAGTCATTTGTGTATTTATTTATGTTAATGTTTATTTTGTTTAAGGAATTGAAAAATATTACATCCCATTATTTGACTATACTGAATACATTTTATATTTGATAAACTGTATTTTTAAATTGTCTATATTTCTATATTTAATTTTGTAAATTGATATTTGTGATATTTGTTGTTGAATACTACTACTACTACTACTAATAATAATAATGATACTACTACTACTACTACTAATAATAGTATTTATTATTATTATGATAGATTTTACATTTTCCAAATTAGAAACCATGTATTACCATCATTTATATTTTTTATATTTGATTGTTTTTATATAACCTATATTAAAAAATATATATTTTTATATTGTATTATTATTTTAGAATTCCATTCCTCACAATGGTGGACAGGCGTGGACATTGCAAGGCTCCTCCTCTGGTACAGGTTTAGCTGCAGAGTCACATTTCCTCTCGTGGACTTCCTCATCGGTATGGCGGTCGACGCAGAGGACATCTCGGTATTGATGACCTTTGATGAGTGGGGGGTTGGGGGAGGGGGGTGGAGAGTCACGTTGTTGTACTTGCACACAGCGGCCACACGAGGGAAATATCACACCATTTGAAATGAGGCTCAAATCCAGCACTGTGCAAAAGTATTGGGTCTCCATTAGATCTGTTGTTTTTAAGAGGCCATGGCGATGCTCGGATCAGAGTTTAGGGGTGCTAAGCTCCTGGCCAGGCAAGCTAAATGCCGCTGTTTTGTACAATTAGTGTAATTTTATTGCCACATTTAGAAAAGAGAACCATAACACTTTTTGGGAACGTCTGTGACTAAACTGTCAAATCTGACAGAGGCTTTGAAAATACAAGACCATTTGAATGCAAACAGGAATGAATTAGATTTTTACTTTTTAATGGCTTGTATACAAATAGTAGGGTCTTATCAGGTGTGAAATTGAACAACCATTGAAATCTTTTGTTATCAGCTTATTTCTGAAAATGTGTCCACCCCATTGCTATGTATCAGTGGGTTTAGTTTATATAATAAGTGTAGTTGAGTTGAGTTTTGTCAGAAGCACAGACTGTTAGCTGGTGGTGGCGTATTTGTGTTTGGTTATTTGTATGTCCATGTGCCACATACACATAGTGTCGCATATGAAGTGCTGCCACCACAGGTGAAAATGCTTTTATTGTCTTTATGGACGCTCTCTGTTTTTCCTCACACTTTCTGCTGCCACAAGTACAAGCTAGTCCCAAGGGTCAATGTCTGAAAACCGAACTTGACATTGGGTCAGCAACAAATGTGCGGGGTATATTGTCGTTCACTTTTCTCCGGGTACTCCGGTTTCCTCCCACATCCCAATAACATGCATGGTAATTCAACTGAAGACTCTAAAGTGCCCATAGGTGTGATGTGAGTGTGAATGGTTGTTTGTTCATGTACCCTGCACCAGTTCAGGTTGTATCCCGCGTCTCATCCAAAGATAGCTTTGGATAGGCTCCTGCATGCCCGCGCCCCTAGTGAGGATAAGCGGTACGGAAAATGAATCTATAAATATTTTCTATTACGTTTATCCTCAATAGTCACAGGTAAGCTGGAACCTATCCAAGACGACATTAGGCGAGAGGCAGGGTACATTCTGGAATGGTCACCAGTCAATTGCAGAGCACATATAGACACATGCAAGTGAGGAGGGCCACTCTGGGAAACAGTAACAAAGGGCGACTCCACACTAAATTACATTGTCAATCATTGGCGTTAGTACAGGGAATTTATGCTCCCTTGTGGAGTCGCCCTCTGGACTGGTCTTGAGAATTGCTCTCACGCTTTCTTGTCACTATGGCTCAATAGCCTATTCAAGTTTCACATCTCATCGTACCGCTGCAAATTTCAAGGTAATTTTGCTAACAATGGCTGGTTAATCCTTAATACCTTAGTGTTTTGTCTTCCGTGGAGTGTGATATACAGTATCAATGAGAACCCTTCGACATAGCACCTTGACGCCGACCAATAGGATTACGTCTTGCAACAGCGCCTTGCCTCTGTTGGTCGCCATTGTCAACATTTATTCGCGTGCACAAACCAAAGTTTACCAAAAGTGTAAAACATTAATCGACATAATGTTTACAAACAAACGTTAGTGCTAGCAATAGCTAGCTAGCTTGCTAGCCACATAACATTATGTTGCCTGCTTGTTAGCAGTATTAAAAGTACATGAACATCTCCTTGAAGAATGGACAACCCAAACCGTCCTCTCCGGAGCACCCAGGGATGACACAACATGTGTTTTCTTCTTTTTGTTCTTCCCCCCCCCCCCATCATAAACATTGCCGCAATCAAAACGAGCGCCATGGTAACGGTTGTATCTGGTGGCGAATGGTTGTTTGTTTGTATGTGCCCTGCGATTGGCTGGCAACCAGTTCAGGGTGTACCCCGCCTCCTGCCCGATGACAGCTGGGATAGGCTCCAGCAGGCCCGCGACCCTAGTGAGGAGAAGCGGCTCAGAAAATGGATGGATGGCAGTAGTCAGATGCAGAGCCATCATGAGGGACCAAATTTGTCTTGTAGTGTGATCAAGGCATTATCAGGCAAGTAACCGTATTTGGTCACGTGCACGTGTCATTGCATAACTAGACCAATCAGCAGAGTTGTGGAGCATGCCACACTTCCTTTTTCTTTTGAGGCAAATAAAAGGACTTTTTCCAATTGATATTCTAAAAGGTGATGTTAACTTCTACTGAATTTAATTTCTGTTGAAATACTTCTACTTTTTAAGCAATGCTATAATGACCATGTGCCACTAAAAGATTCCGCCAATTACTGAATTTGCATCTTCGTCCAGATTCCCCCTCCCCCCAAAAATATTACCATCTTTCTTCTACGACATCTGCTCTCAACTGTATGTGTTCTACTAGACTGCTTGTGGTGATCCAATACTTTTGCATGGTGCTGTATGTCACCATTAGGTTTGAATGGAAGCATCTGACCTTTGCCACAGGAAACCGAACACTGCGACATTGCGCCTCTCCTCCACACGAACGGCGGCTGAGTGTCCAGCGGCAAGTCGGTACGAGGCGGGATCCGAGCGTTACGATTGGGCGCCGAGGCCCGGGGTCGGGACCTCTCGGCGTTCCAGTGATAAGACAACGGGGGAGCAAATACAGAAGAGGAGGGGGGAAAAGAAGGCATGGAAAGAGGAGGGGCGCCAGGAGGAGACTCTTCTATTGACACAGTGAGAGGACCTGGGGGGAGGAGAACAAATAGGAAGGACATTAAGAAGCATCTGGAAGAATGAGACAATGCAGGAATGCTGGGATATGGAACGGGAAGAACGGAGTGTTGATCACATCATGATGAAGTCACAGTCTCATGACACTGCCCTTCCATGTAGGTCACGCACACATACATACACGTACACACACGCATGCACGCACACACACGCGCACACACATGATAACCCCCTTTTACTTGACCCATAACAACACCCACCCCGTTCCATTAACACATCAATCATCCCCCAAGGATGTGGCCAATACAAGAGGGGCGTGAGTCATTTCAATTCATTTTGTGTCTTCTGCAATTGTACCATGAAGTTTTGTTACAACTCTTCCTTGCATTACAATGTTGTCTTGAGATACAAGCTTAATTTGTTACATGATTATGCAAAATATTTGCTACAACTCAATGGTGCCACTTCTTCTGGTGGCCATACCTTGACCACCTGGGGGCAGTATATTAGACATACAAATATACACGGCCAGTCAAAACTCCTCAGTAGGCCACAGTAGTATTAGTCACTCTTCACCGAGGATAAAGAAAATGCCTGTGAGTATTGCTTTTTTTTACTATTGTATTATTCCAACTTTTTTGTCTACAAATAATAAAATAAAATAAAAAAACGTTATTCCCGTTATACACTGTAACTTCTCAAAGATAACTGCCACAAATGTTCCAGTTAATCACAGTTACATCAACTTTCTGGGCCTACTCACTGCGAAGTGGTGCCCTTGCTGGCTGCCTCTCCCTGGGCGTCTCTCCCTCCTTCTTCTCCACCGGGATGTAAAACTCATAGTCGATGCCTGGGTTTTGCTGATGGAAAATGATCTGCGCAAACACGAAGCAGGGCAATAGTTAGAATTGAAGCCGCTGTTACAGTACAATAGGCACAGTACAAGTGGGGACACATGCTGGACTTTGCAGAGGTTTAAATCAAATGTTATTTGGATGTTTTACTTTTATGACCTTGAACATTAGTTTCTTTTGACTCTAATGGCTATCTTTTGTCTTCTCTTTCCCCCGCTGCCAAGAGAGCATTTAACTACCAAGTACTTCTATGAGGAGATACTACAAGAAACTGTAATGACGTTATACAACTTCAGAGTTCAAAGTCCCTTCACTCCCCCCCGCTTCAAAAATATAAATTAAAGGTAGACTGTTTTGTTGTTTTTTTTTTCTTCTTTTTACACTTGTATGATAATTAAGGATGTTAGAAAGTGAGCTGATTGAGTCGCATCTGTGACACAAACGACTTTAAGAAAAAAACTCAAGACTTTTGAGTGTTCTATTGTTGTTTTACTAGTCTTAATCAGTACTGTAGTTAATTTATTTCTCAACTTGCATAAGAACAATTCAGAGGTTACCCAGCTTCCCAGAATGGATGTGCAGGACAAATTTGTATCACCTTTTATTCCTTAAAAAAATAGATATCATAAAATGACATATTTTCCTAAATAATACAACTTTATTCGTGTAAGTTTATGACTTTCTTCCTTTAAAAAAATACTTGAAATGTGAAATGTTTCTTGACTTTTCAAGACTTTTAAAATAAAATATATTTAAAAAAAAACCATTATTCTTATAAGATTCTTACTTTTCTAAAACAAATGACTTTTTTTTCATTTAAAAACGGACTTTTCCGTTAAAAAAAATAAATTGTACCTTAATTTCGAAAAACGTTATTAAAAGTTATATTTATACTTTCTTTCTACAACAATTTAACTTTTTGTCTTGCTATAAAAAAGGCTTATCTAAAAAAATATAGCACTCCCCCAAAATGTAACTTTTATCCTAAACAAAATTGACTTTATTGTTATATTATAAATTTTTATACAACTATTTGACTAAATGTCTCGCCACAAAAGATATGACCATTTTCTAAAAAAAGATCCCCAAACACACTGTTCTCATAATATTATGATTTGTTGTTCTAAAAATAATGGATTGCATTGACAGCACTGTGCTGCAAAAGTGCTAAAACACACTTGTAAATGGTTCCATCCACCTTGAAAAGATAAAAATATCTCACTGCTACAGATTGTGTGCATGCATGCAACGCGTGCATTCACGTGTGCATACTGTTACTGTTCAACAAGACATAATGGCCAAGGTCATCTAAACATAACTTTAGGGGGGCATTTTATGTGCTGTTTTTGATATTAAAAGTTGTCACTGACATGTCTGTGTGCATGTATGTGGAAAGGATTGGTGCAGGCATTCATGCTCCACTTTGGATGAATCCTAAGAAGAAGGTACTGATTTTCATTTGGATTGTGGAGAGTTTGTGTCTTTTCCAAGTGGCACCGCCCACACAGAGATGTTTAATTTTCATCCATCTGGAAATGTTTTCACTCATAAAATCACAGCAGCGACCCACAGTGCAACCCAATGAAGTTTTATTCACTTTAAGAGTTTTTGCACACAGCCTCTCATACAAAAGGCCACTTTTGGGGGTATATTATTTCATAGCATTACATATTTGTTAGAAGTTGGTTGATGATTGAACAAAGCGAACAAAAGAGGGGATTTCACTATGTGCGGTTGTTTCTCAGGAACACACAAACGTTTTATTTATCTATTTATGTATTTTACAATTCTATTAAAGTGTTCATACTGACAGTGGGGGTCCTAGCTTGAATGGTGCCCTGTGCGAAACCACCCCACCACCACTACCCAGTGATTTACATGTCAAGACGCCAATAAAAAACATTTCACGTATCATTTTTTGGGGCATGTTGCCACCCGCTTCCAGAAATGCCACCCTGTGCGGCCACACATGTGGCACATTCCAGAAACCTCCACTGCATACTGATGCTCTTGATGTGACAAAAGATTTTCATTGTGTGTCACACTTATACTCAAATGTAACTTGAGAAAATGCTTGACAGTCCTCGTTTTAAGCTATAGATATGTGTATAAATGTATTTATGATTACGAGAATTATTCCAAATATCTGCCTTTTTTACCCTTTTTAAAAGGGCCTAATTCTTTAAAAATGAAAAAAATGACTTTAAAAAACAAAATATGATTTTAATCTCGTAAATATTACTTTTTTAGACCTTTTTCTTTCCCAATAATTGATTGGTCTTTTTCCTAATTTGTTTCCTGCAAAATATGACTGTAAGATTGCAACTTTATAATATATATCTTTAGATTATAGCATTGATGTGCCAAGAAAATGACTATTTTTAAACCTCTTTTTTTAAAATGAACTTTTCTCAAATATGATTTTTTTCTCTGAAAAAAGTATAACTTTATAACTGAAAGATAACTTTATTTTGAAAAAAAATATTTTTTTTCTTCATAAAATGCGATACAATAATGCGATACAATAAAAGAGGTTAAGGGTTTTTCAAATGTGTAATATCTTAGATAACTTTTTCTTCAAAACAAAAGCCTTACATTTTTCTCTAAAAAATGTCATAATACTCTCATTTATTTTAAATACACTTGTGACTTTTTTCACACAATTTGATGAGTTTTTGGCAAAGATTTTGTTGCAATATTACGTTGGTTCTTAGATTATGACTTATATATTTTTTAAATTGAAAATGGAAAAAACTTAAAACATACATAACTTAAGACATCATAATATGAGGACTTATTTCTAAAAACATAAAAAGAGCATGATCACAATGATCTCTTATCATTTTGACAAATGTATTGTCTTAGTAATAGTAAAAACTACAATAGGAGTAATTGGTGTTTTTTCCCCCCAGTGTGGCTCTAACACTTTGTTAAGCAATTATGTTAAGCAATCCGAGCCATTTAAGAGGATGTGTGTGTCCTCTAGCTTGTGTGAGTGTTTTCTATTTTTACTACCTCCTGCCCTGAAGTCACTAGAAGGAAATCTGCTGATGAGTCCCATCTCTTTAATAAAATCTTAGCCTGAGGTTAGCTTTGTTATTAGCTGGTCTGCATAACTCAGTTTAAAGATATCATCTCTAATCCCGCTCAAATGCAAACACAATGTTGTCTGTCGCAAAGATCTTGACACACAGGAGGGGTAGCTTAGCCTGTGGCCATGCATGTTTTTTACAATGGCAAATTGTTTGTGTTGGTGACTCTTTTTCATTTAGAACATACTCACATAAAGCTGCAGCTGTGTTCTGGTGGGTCCAGGGGCCCTGAGGGACTCTCCTCTGTCTTCCTCACCCTCCGCCTGTGCTTTAGGTCGGGCGTACGTGAAGGTAGTACCGCCCGCCTGGTATTCCCCCGGAGGGTCTACGGCCCAGCGCCCGTTCACCACTGAAGCCCCCGTTCCGCTCCTCATGGCTGCAGGGTGGAGAGGTGTGTCAGATCCAGTAAAGCCCATTAGTCAAAATACACTTGAGCGGAGCCCCCCTCATTACCAAACACGGGCTGTCAAGACAAATACACACGCTCACTTCGCTTGGCCCTCAAACAATGTGAGCTTTATCTTCTCCCACTCTGTCAAGCCACATTTACAATCTCCAGCTAAATCTAGCAAACACCCCCTCGAGGGCCCAACTCACACTTTAAACAGCTATATTGCCGTTCGTCATTTGCGCCCCCGCGACACAAAACAGTGATGCCTTGAGATACAAGTGACCCGATTTACAACCCTTTCAAGATACGAGCCGTCGTTCGTCCGATTTTATGTTTTCTGGCAGTGAACTCAACTCAACTCACTTCAAAACAACATAACATAACAACACTCACATGCATATATATTCTTTATCCTCTGTGAAGAATGACTAATATTACTGCGGTTTGCTGAGAGGTTTTGACTGAAAAAGCCACCTATTCTCTGTTTTTTGTGCTCAGGCCAGAGCAATAACAGGATTACTTGTGTATGTTGAAGTGAGTTGAGAAGTTTAATTTCGACAAATGTAATCCTTCATTGCCATCTTGTGGCATACATATGCAACAAAGCCTTTTAGGGGTGGACGCCAATGACTTGTGGATTTTTACTACAAGCGCCGTTGCTCAGGCGCTCCCCCCCACAAATAGCGTAGGTTCGCCGTACAGTGTTACCTTGACTTATGAGTTTAATTCATTTTGTGACCGAGCTCGTAACTCAATTTTCTCATATAGCAAATATATTTTCCCCAATGGAATGAATTGAAATGCCATTAATCTGTGCCTGCCCCCCCAAAAGACCACATTTGTTGTTAGTAGGTTTTGTAAAGTAATTACTGTAATACTATAGTATTTGTGTGTTGCATGTGTCCCTTTAAGGGGTGTGGCCGAGAGAGTAACAGCAGGAGGCGGAGTCAGTCATTTTTTATTTGTATTGTATTGTTATTGTCCCGTTCCATAAATGGTTAAATTGGGGCATTTGTAAGTCAAGGTACCACTGTAAATACTGACAGTAATGCCCTTGCATGTGGGAAAGTAGCGGCACAGTCGTCGATGCACAAAGCTGTTGTCAGCCATAGCTCACACACCGACGACACACACGCCTCGCGAGCGGGCCCCACCTGTTAAAGACATATATCTAACACAGAAACTACAATACGTTCAGTGTTTTCTATCCATTTTTCGCTTGTATTTTTTAAAATGTTCAAATACACGACGAATGTGTTTAAAACGTTTTCATAAGTTTAAATGTGTTTAAAGCATGTGGGAGGGGTAAAACTTTTTATTATTTTTTTTTAATTATACGGTCTCTCTATTTTCTGGTTTCTCACTTATTGCAGGTCGGTCTGAAACATATCCCCGACGATAAACAGGGGTTGACTGTAAAGTATTTTTTTGAGCCGCTCACCCAGGTAGTTAGGACTGGCCCGTCTCTCTGTGATGTTAATGAAGGTCGCCCTGGCCGGGATGTCCAAGATCTTGTGGTAGCCAAGGGGAACGGTGACATTTTGGAAGCTGCCCGTCACCTTCTGACAGGAGGAGTCCCGCCCACCGCAAATGCCGCATTTATCAAGCACAGAGCCGGAGCCCAGGATGCCGTCGCAGCCTTCTGTCTGATAGCCAGGAGAGGATGGTTTATACACGAGGAGTTGGAGTGTCAAAAACAAAAACAAGGGGAGTATATGGGAACAAAAGGGATGCTAGGGATGAAGACTAATGGACATTCCGAGCTTGTAAACATTTCACATCCAAGAGTGCTGCCAGAAACCGAAAGGTTGAATGGGGGCGAAAGGTGGGTGACCGAATGTCCTCTTTTCCAAGAACATATCCACTTTGGGACTTACTTTTCATTGCGGCTTTCATTTCTCAATATCATTGGCAAGTTTTTTTTTTTTATATATTACATTCATTTTAATGTAGTCATTTGTTAGTATACAAGACAATCATTAAAGACCCTAAAGTGAATTCAAAGATTTGTTCCTAAATACAATTATACATGTTTGAAGACAATTGCTAAAAACGTGCAAAGACTGAGAACTACTCTATGTAGTACTCAATTGTGTGTGTACGAATTGATAGCCAGCCACTTTAGCGTGCCTCGTTGTCAGTTGTGAGTGTGTGCACATCACGAAGAGAAGGGGGAAGAGCGAGGTAAACCACATTTTTTAAGTCTGACGTGACAACTAGCTTGTGGACAAAGGTTTAAAGCGTGTCGTTGTCACGGCATAAAAAAGCCCGGCGACGGCTCGGTGGGGTGTATGCCAGCTGATATGTTTTCGCGTCTCAAAGAAGTAGTTATGTGTTGGCAAAAGAAAGATACTAGATAAAATAGCATTCATTTTTCAAGGTCATAGCAGTGATATTTGATTGACAGTTGACAGCTAAGCCAGGTGTGATTTCAGCGCATTCAGCTTTTTTCACGATTTTGAAGCCTCATTTTATATACTTGGCAATTTTTGGAATAATTCAAATTTGGCAGGGTTATTGAACAACACTCTTCTCTGTGGTGTATCAACTTCAGAGTATATATTCATTTTCATTTTACAGAGCACCACTGCTTGGTCCCCGTGTCAATTAGTGTGTGTTCATTACATGTCAATCATGATAGAAGCACCACTTTTTGGTCATGAGGTCCATTGTTACGGAGTGTGTGCATGTCAGTCATTACAGCAGCATGGCTAATTAGTCTCAGTGTCACTTATTGTGTGGTTATGTCAGTCATTATAGCGGCAACACTGATTGGTCCTGACATTAACTCAGTGTGAGTGCATGTCAATTACTATAGCAGCACCAAAAATGTTTCCTGACACCCAAGCAACGGTAGTCAGCTATCGTTTTCCTGGACAAATAATACTGTATATGAATCATAATAAAACAACAACGTACAAAAAAAATAGCTCTAAATAAAAATACAGTTTAAAATAAAAATTTTAATCCTTAAGAATTGTACTTATTTTGTCAAAAGAGCCTTAAAGCTATCGCCAGACGCCAGAACCTATAGACTTCACACACAGTGAATTTCAATCCACTCACCAGACATTGTCCTCCGACGCACACATCGTTGGAGGTGACATTGAAGCAAGGCGTAGCATCTCGCACCCGCTCGGCCTGGCGAACGTAGAAGCGATAGCCTGCCGGCCGACACGTCAGCTCACACTGTTTCTCTGGACCGACTGAAACAAAAGTAAAAAGCATTAATGGCTGTGATTGTATTTATCAGGTTACTGTGAGATCACATGTGTCAAAGCGAGAGATCTGCTTTTTCTTTTTTTCTTTTTAACAACGTTCGACACAAGATGACCAAATATAGCTGAAGTCAAATTGAATTGGAGACAATTTTCTATTTTTTGCTGGGGCCAAGTAACATTTTGTCGAAAGCAAGAGCCCCAACTGCTGTGAGAGATCATCAGATGTGCTGTGGAAATTGTCCAATTTCACTAAATTGGTCAAACGTTATTATCTATTTATTACAAAAAATAATGTATACTTCTTCGCCATCATTACACACACACACACACAAAGTGAAAATGAAAGCATAATATTAAAAAATCTATTGTTCTAAGGCATTTGATGGGGTTGAGGTCAAGGGATCTCTTTGCTTTCGGCAACAAATTCACTCAAGCCCACCTTTATGGAGCTTGGTTGGTCTAGAAAGTGGTCTTCCCAAAACTTGCTGAATGCATAAAATTGTCGAAAATATCTTGGCTGGATGAAGAGCTAAGATTCATGACGAACTAAAGGTATGAATTCAACTCCTGTTTTAATTTATTAAGTGGTAAATGTCCCAATAATTTTAGTAAAATACAATTGAAGAAAAAGAAAATATGTTAAATAACAATAAAATAAATGTCAATATTTTACAGAAAAAGAGTTTGTTTGAGTCATTGGGGAGCGCAGGTCTGAATTGTCAGAATCCACAAGGTCGAATACCTCCTGAAGAAAATGAATCAAATGAAATAATATGTTTCTGTATACAATTTAAGCCTCTGCTCACCAGTGAACACAGACCCACGAGAGTGAGAGGTTAAATTAAAAGCAAGAGGTGACATTTTTGAGAGGATCCAGAAGGCCCATGCTTCATAGAGAGATATACATGGAATGAGAGGAGCGAGGAGATGGAAAACAAAGGAAAACACAAAAACTACAGTGCGTCTTTTAGAGGTTTAAATCGAGCACAGAACTCAGATATCACACAGGGCAGTCGTAGTGGTCTGTAAACCGATTTGAAGGTTGACTAACGTCTTCCCTGTTGCTGTATACCGTTTTCTGGACCGACTGCAATGGAGCATTAATGGCTGACATAACAGTGAACAGTGAGCCTTTTCGAGGGTCACTGTTTACAAAATCACCTATTTGCATTGTTTTCTGTGGAACCTATCCTCAGCTATTCTGGGAACCTCGACGTATTTTTGGGCTCTTTTTGTAATGCTAAGAGGGCACAAGATGCTGCCAAACCCCTGGATAATAGGAAAGTACTAATTGGTGTCAAGGAAGTATGTTGAAGGGATACATCTCGAGTGTTCTAACTTCTTCTAATGTCTGGTCCAGTCTTTGTTGCATGTGTCTATGCTGAGTGACAATTAAATAGCTCAAGCTACAACAACAGAGATCTCTTTACAGCTGACAATTTCTATTTTTACGGGTTGCAAAGCGACGACATACTCGTCCTCCAGCGCCCTCCCAATTCTGGTACATACAGTATTTTTGTATTTATTTTTTCTCCATACTTTTAAACCATTTACATTTAAAAGTAATGTTGTAAGAAGAGTTTGAAATACTATTCAAGAGTTTTGGGCTCATGCAGTAGCTTGTGGCATATTTATGGTTTCAATTCTTAATAAAAGCAATAATGAAAATTGTTTTGCTATTCGTGGAGGTGTTCACTGTATACTAATTTTGCGACTGTGATACCTCGTTAAATCAGTACCGTTTTCTTTTACCGAGCTACTTTAAAATTTGTTGAATGTTTGAGCCCTATGACCTTGAAAAAGATATCCACACTGTGATGTTCGAAGTACAGTGGACACTCAAGATACAAGTGGCTCAACTTACACATTTTATTGAGATGCAATGCGAGTTGTAGATCGGCTCTTTTTATTTTATTTTTTTAATAGCCAGCATAAATTTGAGATTCGAGCGCTCAACTCAACTCCCTTCACAGCAAGCAACAGTTTGGCAGATTCATTAGAGGCTTAAAGCTGTTTATTGCCACTCCAAGTTGAAGTTTAGTCTCAAACTAAACATAAAAATTAGAATGACACAGTGTTTTTAAAACCACCACATAGGTTTGACCTAATAAAGTCTGTTTAGCTTAACGATAAACAATCCAAAATGCCATAGACGGGCTAACAAATAGCAATGGTGTCATGGTGTTATAACACGGATATTCGACCACAAATAACAGAGCAACACAAAAGGAGACAGTATAGCAATACCAACAGGCATATATTCACATCCTTTGTGAAAAATGACGAATGTTACAGCAGTTTACTGAGTCAGGAGTGAAATACTGTTTCATGTCTGTCTACATGATACTGCACCCAGGAAGCACAGGTGCGCACACCAGAAGGAGCAGCACAACGGCCATTGAATTGAAGCAAAATATCTGACAAAAAATAATGATGTCATTACTATATGTGTGTGTGAAGTACAATATTATAGTGTGCTATATTTCATAGCCTATTGTTAAAAAAAAACAACAACAAAAAACATTTTTTTTTTTTTCTTTTGGGGGGGGGGGGGGTGGGGAATGTATTGATGGCATTCTCACCACACACGTGTGAAATTTGTACATCTGCATACGCTATATGGAGAAAACGTATTGGGACACTTGGCCATTACACCTCCATGAGCTGAAAATGGAAGACAATATGGAGTTTCCCCCTTTGCAGCTATGACTTTCGCCCCTTCTGTAAAGATGTGTCGCTGGAGATGTCTTTAACTTCTAATTGAGGAGCCCTGCCTTAGGCAATAACAGCGTCATACGTTCCATTCCCTTTCTTGCGCTAAAAAAATGACCTGCTCTTATTCTCGGAAAGAATGCATTTCCAAATAAAGATACACTATTCCATTAAAAGAGACAAAGCATTTCAGAAATGACTAATACAGGCAGCTGGTGGCTACAGGGATTGACATTCTCTCTGACGTAATAGACTGGAGGTGTTATAGGGGTTAAAGTCCTCCAGCAATGTGTCTGTGTGTGTGTGTGTGTGTGCGTTTGAGAGATAGTGCTATAGACATGAGCTCATAGTGGCAGAAAAGGGTCACAGATTAAGTTCCAAATGCAAGGGGGTGAAAAAGAAAACGTTTTTTTGCTCCTGAAATTGACATTTTCAATGGTCTATCATATTTCTCAGCTAAATTACTAGAACTCCACCCGCAATTCCATGCATACAGACATTTATACGCTCTATATAGTAACGCACAAAAAAAGCAGTGGTTTCTTTTCCAAATATTTTGACTTGAGATATTTTGGAGCCATTATATAACATGGTTCTATAATATGCATGCCACTTTATCCCACAGTGGGTCCACTGTCAGTTGAATGACATATCGTTAACATAGGGCCTCCGGGTCAAGAGGTTCAAATACCAAATTCCCAACTTCTCCTTGGCCATTCAAGGCAGGAGTAAAAACACACACACCTGCTCAGGTGTCATGTGTGTGGACAAAAGAAATGTGTAACATTTCATCATTAAAGCACCAGAAAGGTTCCAAAATGCAGATGAATCCAGTGGCAGACAAAAAGTAGTCAAGTTAGGCATCCCAATTTCTGGTTGACTGGCATGCCAAATACACGAAGAACATTGATGCATGTTTGAGCCTTCCAGTAAGTGGTTGGAAGCAGTCAGGAAGTTGCAAAGAAGCAAAGTAAAGAGCCTGACTGGATAATTACAGTGTTTATGGTTTGTCAGGAAATTGAACGCACAACTGCTATAAAAACAAGGGGAAGGTAAATATTGCTGTAGTGTCAGGTGTCAAGGAAATAGCAAAAAAATAAAAAATAAAATAAAAATTAAATAAATAAAAAATAGCACTGAATGGTATCTTTTGATTTGAATAGCAGACAATTTCTCAAACATGATGGTCATTTGCAGTGTCGCTGTCTCAAAAACAGCATCTACAAATGGTGTTTTGTTTTAGTCTTTGAACTTTTTCTCCTAACCTGAAGATGTTTTTTTCCGACGAAAATTAAAAAGATATTTTTTTTGGGGGGGAGTTACATGTTTTTCATGTGACAGAGCTGATATATGGGTATTGTTCAGTAGTATGATTCTTTTTTTTAACCATCACAAAAGCCACAATGAAAATAATATACAAACATTTTCTTTGAAAGAATGCATGTCTGTCCATTTTCTTTAATTCCCCCCCCCAAAAAAGTATGTTTTTATTGTTTTTTCATTAGCATGCATTTTAACTTATTTTTTTAATGTTTAGCAAAGTGATTACTAGTATTTTTAAAAATATATATATAAATACATACATACACACACATAAACAGTTGAAAAGAAATATTCCAAAAATATTACAGAACATGAATTCTAAATTTAACAAATTGTCAAATTATTTAAAATGACTACCAAATATATATTTATTTTAAAATATTGAACAATTATAACATTGTGTAAAAATGATTACAAATAACATTATTTTCAATTATTCAAGAATCCTCACATTATTCTAAATATATTATTAAAGTCATTATTTTCTTGTTTGTGAAATTATTAAATACACAAAAATATTCATCAAATAAATACATTTTAAAACATTTTAGAAATTATAAAATGATCATAAAAAAAATGCCTATTTTGGAAACTTCAATGTGGATCATGTTGACACAAATGGACATTTGTGGTATCTTATCGAAAGTGCATCAGTAGAAAATAGATGTTGGTGCAGTCCTTTGAAATTGTGAATACTTCTAAACACAAACCTTTTTAAAGTTTTTTGTGAGTGTGTTTTCAGTGCCTGCTAATTGCATGGACTGATATACAGTAAATGTGGGGACAGACAGAGAGAGGGAGAGGATGAGTTCCCACCCTGGCTTTCTTTGTGTCTTTCCACCCGCTGTCATAGTTATCTTTGAGAGATTAGACTGCAGACAGTGGCAGAAAAGAGAGAGGGGGGGGGGGGGGGGGGTCTAAAAGTGGTCTGTCCATATTTGTCCATGTACCCTTCATCCTCACTCTCTGCATCCCCCATGAGGTCAATCTTAGGTGACAATATGTGCGAAATGTCTCTTTTCTCTTGTTTCTGATCTCCGCTCCTTCTTTCCCTACATCACTCTCTGAGCTCAGTGTTCAGACAGTGGAATATTGTCTAAATATACTTCCTCCCACTATCTCTCCATCTAAACCCACTCCAGCAGAGAAAGAGAAAGCGAGAGGCAGCGGTGGGACAGGAAGTGATGGGAGGGGAGGGTGCATGGGGTATGAGGCCCGAGAAAGCGAAACAAAAAAAAGGTTCACGTAAAAGAAAACCTGCATGCGCAGCGCTTCCAGAGGACATTTTAGTGCATATCTGTCACTTTAGCGAGCCTCCACACTGTCAAGAAGCTTAAATCATGTTGACAATCTATATTGCTGATTTGGCCTCATGAACAAATGACTGAGAAATACAGCTTAGTCCAACTAAACTTGGGGTTCAAACCATCATCAGATGCGTGACGTCAGCAAATCTCATGAGGTTTCAGTTCAGTAAGTATCTGAAGGACTAACTACTGTGTGCTTTTTCTCTGGCTGTTTTCTAAATTTTATCATGTCACAACACAGGGACACCATTGATGTCATAGAGGAAAACAATGATCACCATATAACCTGAAATGGAAAGTATTGCAGAACAGTAAAGTAAAATATGAACAGTGCAATTGAAGGAAATGGTGGCTCAACACGTGAAGACAGACAATATAACAATGCTCACAAACATATTAAAAAAAAGACATATGACTGCAATTAAACTCATATCTCAAGGCACCACTGTATCTCATTAAATTATTGGTTGATTAATATAGTATAAATAATCCATCCATCCACTCTCAATAACGCTTATCCTGTTTAGGGTCGCGGGGCGCTGGAGCCTATCCCGGCTGACTTGGGGCGAAAGGCGGACGACACCCTGAACTGGTCGCCAGCCAGTCGCAGGGCACACATAGACAACCATTCGCACTCGCATTCACACCATCACTGAGTGGGAACTGAACCCACGCTGCCTGCACCGAGGTCAGGTCAATGCACCACTACACCATCAGTGACTATTTTGGTAAATAATGACAAAATATTAGTAAAGCATTTTATATACTGTACAGTATACAATTACAATATTACTTGGGATGGGCAAGTAACGATACCAGGTATTCGTATCGGGCTGATACAGGGCCTATTTCAAGGTATTGGGTGGTCTTGGAGGCTGCCGATACCAGCCACTGACACTTAAACAACTCCTCGTCAGTAGTTGAATCAAATCAATCATCAAAATCAAAAGTCAAATCAAAATCAAAAATCTAATCATCATGTGCGTCAACAACAAAGAACGGTCTTTAGTTCCAATTATCTGTCATTGTGTTAGTTGATATTTGAAGTATCAAAGGTACTAGTGAAATAGGTAATCGTATCGGTGAGGACTGAAGAGTAAATTCCAGTACCGGTATTGGTCTGAAAAAAGTGGTAGTGATCATCCCTAATTAATAACCTTAACAATATTATTATTATTATTTTATTAAACAATTAGTTGTTTAATAATAAGTACATTAAATGGATATAGTACAATTAAAAAAGGAGAATTAATGATTATGTTATTATTCAAATAAAAAATATATTACATTGATACAATATTTCAATTGATTTCTTTCCCCCCCAAAAATTCATTTGCATACTTTATGTAACTGCAATGTCACTCCATCCATCCATCCATTTTCTGTACCGCCTCTCCTCACTAGGGTCACAGGCGTGCCGGAGCCTATTCCAGTTATCTTCGGGCGAGAGGCGGGGTACACCCTAAACTGGTCGCCAGCCAATCGCAGGGGCCACTCGCACTCACATTCACAGCTACGGGCAATTTAGAGTCTTCAATCAACCTACCACGCATGTTTTTGGGATGCATGCGGGAGGAAACCGGAGTGCCCGGAGAAAACCCACGCAGGCACGGTGAGAACATGCAAACATGTATAGATACAATATTGATATTTATTTCTCTCCACAGAAATTACTGTATGTAACTGCAATGTCACTCATAATGTGTATTACTCATATTGTACTGAGCAGCCAGACACTCTCCTACACTGCAATAAGTGCCACTGTGGACTTTCTGAGGCATATTTTCGCCAGAACATTTTTGATTGAATTCCAAATTGTATTGATCTCTCATTTTGGGGAAATTCCACTTCATTTTCAGCACATTTCCTGTTTTGGAAATATTTTCAGACACGTTTTAGTCAAGATTTACTGCTTCTTTGTATTTTTGTTCTTCTTCAAACCGTTGCTAGTTTCCCACATAAACATTTTGTTTTTCTCTGACTCTATTAAGCCTGAAATTTATAGCCTGCACATACATACCAGTACACAAAGCTGCTCGTTCACTCAGTTAAAGACCGTGATGACGATTGTACTGATATCATCTTCCTCCCAAAATGGAAGTTTCTCATGTTGTCCTAGTTTCCTAAAGTTTCCCTTCACCCTTCTAGTTTGACTTCAGGCCCAGTCGGGCCACGCCGCCTTCATGTGACACTTGCATCCCATCACCTCCCTCTCGCTGCCTCTCTCTCGCACTATTTCTCTCTCGTCTTTATCTCACTCAGCAGGAATCTGCTGAGAGCTGAGTCAAAGCAGGGAGGAGCAACTTGGCAGCAGAGGAGCCAGGCAAAAAGGGGGACGTAGGACAAATGAGGGGGAACAGAAAAGAAGGAGAGCGCTTTTTGTGCAAAGAATGAAAAAAGAGTTGGAGCCCGGGTGGCTCTCTTGTCAGTCCACCCCGCACATACCAAGAAAGATCAACATTTGACCGGAGGTGGCAAAAGTACTCACACTCTGTACTTACAAAGAAGTACACATACATGTTATTAAAAAAAAAAAAAAAAAAAAAAGACCAGGAAAACTGATTAAACTCCTGTACTTAAGTAAAAGTAAAAAAAAAAAAAAAAAAAGTACACACTAAAATGTACATACTGTAAGTACAAAAATAAAATGGAAGCTGACGAGCTACTGAAAATGGAAAAAAAAAATAAAGAACGTGTTCAGAGAGCTGCTTCAAAAAGGCGACCAGGCCAAATAATGATACAGAAGAGCCTACAATTTACAAGATAAAGATCGCTGTCTTTAATTGACAATATCAGCAGACCTACTTGAGGTATTAGGTTTATAAATAGTTGACTGGCAATATGCATAATAGGTTGCAACAAGCTTGCAAATGAGGCAATGAAGCCATCAAAACAGCTTCGGTGGTTTGCAAGCCTTTGGGGTTTTTGAAAGAAAAACAAGATTACCCCAAGATGGGATCGGCTTGTTGAAGAGAAACAAGCGCAATGTTCCCACTAATTACAACAACTACTGTATATTATGCATAATTGTGATTTATATCATCAACTTTTTTTTTTTTTTTTTTCTTCCAATGCCAGTCCATTAAAATACAGGTGTCTCTACGTGAACCCCATCCATTACCTAGTATAAGTAAACTTGGTTTGAGGCGAAGATTGTGGGTTCTCCAACAAGAGAAAGACCGCATCCAATAGCACACAGGAATGGCGCAAAAGAAAGAAAAATGACTGTTTTAAAATGGCCAGCGATGTGTCCTGATTTCAATCCGACTGAAAATGTTCGCGGGAGCTGAAATCTGCCATTGGGGAAAAGAACGCTGCTAATGTTCAAGATCATGCTGCACAAGCTGTTTTGTTTTTTTCCTTCTTTGAAATTGCAACATATAAGTTGTAAAAAAAAAAAAAAAAAAATAAAAAATAAAAAATCTTTGTTAAATTCCTGTGGACCTCCAATTAAACGATCTTGATGATATAAGAAATAATAATAATACTGAACTATATTTACTATGTAATTTCATATGTACCTGTGGCTGAAAAAACAAAGCGTGGAGAGTCTTTGTCACCGAAATCATGCAGTCAATGACTTGGGCGATCCTCTCAAATATTCAAACCCTCTCATTTATTTCTCGCCCATTTCCTCTCTTTGTAGAATTATAACATGGCTATATTCAATCTGAGCAATCCCCTTCTTCCTTGACAATTGTGCCACGGTGTTTGTAGCTGGATAAAAAAACAAAATAATGCACAGTATATATGTCTCGCTTCAAAAGAACACCAGAGGTTGCAGTTTTGCTATTGGTGCAAGTTGGTATTTGTGAAAGGTGTGCGGGTGTGAGTCACCGACAGTAATTTGTTGTTATTGTGTAGTTCAGTGGCGTTCGGCCACGTCGCTCGGTGCGCAGCCTTGTGTCCTTAGGGGTAGAAAGTACGCATATTTGCTTCAAATGTAGGAAGGAAAGGTAATAAGTAAATACACAAGTACAAATACTTTACCTGACAAATTTACTGAAGAATGGTAACGGTAAGTGTTTGTACTTTGTTAACTTGCCACCACTGCATTGAACCCACTTCAACACTCATTCTCAAGACTCTCAAGTGTGTTAACTCTGTCCTCACCCTCAGTGAAAGGTTCCCATTCGTAGAGACGATCCATAAACTCTTTAGTGTTGAAGGCGGCGCATTGCTCTGCTCTTGAATCCAGCGTGGCTCCGGCACACACCTGAAAGACAACAAAAACGAGGCAATCACTCAGCCTAATTTCTTTAATGTTCGGTCCTCAGACAGGCAATTTTGAAAAGCATACGAGGGGGAATGCCGTTAATAACAAGAGAGGGGAATCACCTTGGGAGCACAAATACACACTCGATTTGCGCGCTGCATTTGGCAGCCTAGGAGCACTCTGCCATATGGAAGGAATAGATTTTCTGGAAGAGGCCGCGCACATAAATCCATCTTGGCTTTCAGTGCACCACCGCAAAATGTGAGGGACTCCGACAACACGTGTGTGTGCATGTGTGTGCTCGCCACAATTTAAGCAAGGTCCACCTGCATTTCAACAGCAGACAATAGCTTTGCGTTCTTACGGGAAATAACTCCCCCCCAAACACTGCAGTGCATTTACTCAAGCACAACATACACAAGTTGTCATTTTATATGCTGTTCGGGAAATACTGACATTGAATCCCACCAGGCAAATATATCGAATTTATAGACGCTTGTCTAGTAATCCAGAGGTTTTATTTGTGTATGTTGAACATCGGTCACAGTTTTATTTGGAACATGTTCAGTTTACATCTGCTTGGAACGGTACTTAAAATCCCAGCATGAGACAAAAGTGGTATCTCATTTCCATCATACATACAATGCAAAATGCCGAAATAAAAAGAAGGCAAGTGTGTGGAACAGATATTTTATATAGGCTCGGCCTTCCTGTGTAGAATTAGAATGTTCTCCTCGTCCTTGTGCGGGTTTTCTCCGGGTACTCCGGTTTTCTCCCACGTTCCAAAAAACACGGTTAATCGAAGACTCTAAATTGTCCTTCGGTATGAACATGCTTGTTTGTCTACACGCGACCTGCGATTGGCTGGCGTCCAGTCTCGGGTGTAAAGTCAGCTGGGAGAGGCTCCAGCACACCCGCGACCCTAATGAGGATTGGCTGTTCACAAAATGGATAGATGGAAAGTCGTGCATTTTCTTTTGCAAGGGTACCAAATGGGTCCTGGTCACAGTTTGTTTATTCCCAGTTCAGGCTTCATTCCTCCACTAAATTCACAGAAATCCTGCCTGCTCACCTTTTGTAAACTTCTGCCTTGGGAATTCTGTACCACATTTTATTGGAACTCCTGTGCAGCACACACACTCAGACACACGAGTAAAGCTCTCCGATTTAGTGTAATTTCACAGCTACACTCTGTGAGCTCCACAATCTCCTTGTCCTTCATCACCACTTTTTGTTTATATTTCTTTCAAGTCACACAGCTGTCACTAACAGCTGAAAGCTTCCTTGACACTCATCTGTGGACCTAAGTGCAAGGGAACGCTCTACTTCATACACATGCGCACACACACACACACTGGGATTGTCAGTGTGTCAGTGAACCTGCCTGAGCAACAGAACAACCATCAAAAAGTCAATTTATAGACAATCGTCTTGTTCAGTTACAGACTTTGACCGCGTGTCCGTGTGAGTGCGTGTGTGCATGTATGCGTGTGTGCGAGCCTGGGTCAATCCCACATAGCATGGTCTGCAACTGTCTTTCCATAATGATACAAAGACAAGGATAAGTGTACTGTATGGTGTGTGGTTTCCATGTTGCATGGTCCGCAAATGTAACCTCACCATTTGGCAAAGACAAGAAGAAGTGTGCAAAGGTGGTTCTGGTGTTACATGGGCTGCAACCCTCAATGACGCTGAAGCAAGAATACATGTACAGTATGTGTGTGGTTCCCACATAGCATTAGATAGAACTGTCACTTCATAATATGACAAAAACAAGGATGAGTGCATGTGTGTAGTTCAAACATTTTATCATATACAACTGTGGCCTCGTAATAAGAGCTGCAGCTATCAAATATTTTTAGAAGCGAGTATTCTACCAATTATTCCATCATTTAATCCAGCATTTCGATAAAAAATATTTGTTTGTCATTACTAAGCACAATGCCATGCATGTGTGGTGCATTGTTATTTTTGTCCACTTGGGGTTGCCATTCTCACATTCTACTGCAGTATGTGTGACTTTGAGTGTGTATGGCTTTGAAAAGCGGGCCCTGGCACGGTGAGTGACGTGAGCGTCGGCCAATGAGAGTTTGGAGGAGTCTTTTATGGTCTCTTTCGTCCTGGCTGGCTGCCGTCACGCCAACTTATTTCTACACAGAGAGCTACGTGCAACTGCAGCGACATTAGTCCGTGTGGAAAAATCCTCCCTGTGTAGCTTCGAGGCAGACATTTTTCTTCCACCTTATCAAATTATTCGAGTTATTCTATCAATCATCGCAGCCCTACTCGTATGTGTGCGGTTCAAACCTTAACTGTGAACTCACGGCGAATCAAACATAAGGAAAGGTGTATGCATGTGTTCTTGGGTGGTCCCCAAATTTCTCAGTCTGCAACAGTTACCCCACAATGCTGCAAAAACAAGGACAGGTTTTTGAGCACAAACGGAGATCACAAGGATTGGCTGTGGTTTGCCGTGTGGCAGAAAGTCAGAATTTGTACGCCATTCATGCACGACTCCCAAGTACACAGAAATGTTCAACCTCTAAGTGTGCGTGGGCGTTTGAAGGTCAGTATACAAGTGTCACTTGATGTCTTTAAAGCTTGAGCGTGTAAATCTGCCTGCTTGTGGTTTTTAATGGCTGTAAATATTTCTTCTGGATGTAAACATGATCGGCTCCAATTCAAACAGGATGCTTCCTCTGGTGCTGACTGTAAACAGTTGAGGCCCTCGTACAAGCAAGATGCGTATATAAGCAGTTATGAAGAGCAGGTGCTTTAAAAAGAAAAGTTGCAGACATACTGGACATCCATGCCAGGATTGCACTTCGGGGGGAGTGTGTAAAAACAGAGGGGGGATAATGGGTGGAGTGGGAGAGGGTGCGAAGGAAGAGCCAAAACAGACGAGGGGAGAAGAAATGTTTGAGGGATCTGGAGAGTGTTTGCGTGTTATTGTGAGGATGGCTACACTTAAATGTTCACTGGGTGGGAGAGGGAGTGGGCAGGGCCTCCCTCATAACATCTAGATGAGGTACGGGAAAGGAGGGAGAAAATGAATGCATGAAGTCAAAAGACAGGTTTTTTTTTTTTGGTTTTTTTACAAGTGTGAAATAGTTAAAGAACAGGTGACAGACAGAGAGTCAACAGAATGAGTCTGTACCTGTTGGCCAAGTCAAAACACTCAAGCGTTGGCACAAGTGGAACTAGTCAATAATCATTTTGCGTTACAGGCAAGTGGGACGATACAAGCAGATGCCACTGGGGTGACAGTTTGCCATATAAAGTAGTTATCCAATAAATTGACTACAGCAGGTGTTCATATCTTTCTCCAATGAAATGAATGGAAATGCCATTGCCTCCCCCCAAAAAAAGAAACGTTTTTAGGGAGAAAAGTAGCACTCTGTAATATTGTCCTTTTTTAAAACAGCTAGTAGAAATACAATTAAATGGGATCTTAAACATGAATCAGCTTGTGCATCATTATTATTTATTTGTGACTGCGTCTGGTGTGCATGACTTGGCCGCCAGGAGGTAATACAATACAGTGCAGTCAAAAATGAAGATGTTTCACCACTACTGTAAGCGATTCAGTAAGCTGCAGTAATATTAGTCATTTTTCCACAGAGAATAAAGAATATGCCTGTCAGTATTGTTACATTGTCTGTCTACGTGTTGCTGCACCGTTGCTCAAAGCGTTATACTCACTGATTTACCATAAAGAGCTATTTGTTCGCCCGTCTATGGCGTTCCCATTATGCTTTAGCATTAAGCTAGTGGGGTTCAGGGAAAAAGTGGTGTTGTGGTTGTTTTAAATAAACAGTGTGTAATTTCGTATGTTTAGTCTCTTAAGCATGAGATTCTAATTCTGCATGACGATCCCTTGCCATACAACTTTTGGATAAGCAAGGGAAACTTTGACTACTTGATTGGAGGAGCTCAGTACTTCGAAGTGCCTCCGCCTGCAGTCCCTGCGAGACAATATGTCGTTTCGTCTGATACTGTGACAGGAACAGAACAAGAAGTGAGCGTAATTAACCGCAATAGTCTTGCCGCTGCCTTCCTTCCCAGTCCGGACCCCCTTCAAAGATTCAACTTGCATGCTGGTGATACAAGTGAGATCACTTTTGTTTACATGTTGCCACTGTTGCATCTCAAAGTAAACTCTTACTGTTACCCTGACAACCACTTTTGGTTATGATTGTGTGGGCGTTGTCAGACACATTCCTGTATGTATTAGGGGGAATATTTGGGATTGCACCTACAGTATTTGTATATTAGCATTGAGCGTGCGACCTTCTATATCAGGGCTCATTTATCATCTCGGTTATATAACCCTTCATAGCTCCAAATCAAAACGGGGAAAATTGGCACAAAGGTCCGACTGTATTAAGCAGATAACTCTGCACCGCCGTCAGAGGCCAACATCACTTTCGGGGCGCCCAGACCATCGTTTCCTTCAGGAATGTATTCTTTCAGTGCAACAAGAAAAGTAGTGAGCTGCTCTGAAAGTCAAAGATGTATCCCAAAAACGCCCTTCTTCATTTGATTGAACTACTTTCCATCATGTTCATTTTCAGCATTGCGTTTTCTTTGGAAAAACCGGAAATAAGAGTCTCAACTAACTAACGGCAGGCATGCAATACTGTACATCTGCAAATAGTGGCTCGGGGTGTTTATTTACATAACTGCAGATGGGGGGAGGCATCTAGGAGGAGAAGGTGCATTTTGGAATCACATTAAAAATATTAACGACAGTCTTGTAATGTAAATGAGAACAAATACTTACTGTACTTAAATCCGATTTTCATGTATCTGTACTTCGTGATTTATATTTCTGGCAACTTCTGCTTTTACTCCACTACTTTTCTTAAAGAAAATACATCCTTTGATACAGGTCCCCTAACTATCTTTGTCATCCGTTATTACCAAATAAAATCGAATGAAAGTTTTCATTGACGTAGTGCCTGAACCACAGAGCAAAACAAAAGGAAGCTTAATCCTGCCTGTACTGAATTTTAACTCGTTCACTGCGAGTCCTCTGAGTTAAAATGGGCATGCACAATTTTCCTATAATTTGATCAATAACGGTAAACACATACCCCACTGAATTTCCTTTAGAAAAGCAATTCCTTTTACTAAGTATTTGAATTACTGGCAATTTTTAGCTATCAAAAGGTCATAATTGTTTCTAAGGGAAAAAATAATCTGAAGTAAGAATTTTCAAACTGGTAATGCCAAAATGTCTTCACCGTTACGTGTCCAAAATGAAGTTTCATGATTTGCAACATGTTTTCTGAAGATGCTAATTACACTTCCGCAAATATCGATTTTTTCCCGTCGCTTAATATGCCTTTTACATGGAAACTAACACAAATGCATCTTAGTGTCTTCATAGTTCCTTTTTTTGTTGTTGTTTTTACAAACGGTCCTTCTTTGTCACTCAATCTGTCTTTACCGTTAATTTCACTGGAGAGAGCCTCATTATGTTGTTGCAATACACCACAGGGATCTGTGTGCTGAAGTGCCAGGATGAGGTCGCCATTTTGCATTGACACAATAGTAGAAAGCAAAACAAATGGTGTTATTTCTGAGATATGAATGAATATGTATGAAATTGGGAAAGTGTCGGAACTATTGTGTCTTTGAGCACATTTACAATACTGGGGCAGGGAAGTCATTTACAACATGTGGCAAGTCTCCACACTTAAATTCATCTGAGCCATTGGGCTTTCATAGGTGCTGCCGTTTCGGTTAGCAAAGGAGTTTAAAAGCATTCATCAGTTAAGTCTTTAATGTCCAGTTGTGAACAATATCATCTAGGATCTGCGAGAATTAAAGTCAAGTCAATTTTGTATAGCCCTTAATCGCAAAACAGTCCCAAAGGGCTTGACAGGCGCACACTTGAATAAGATTGACAACAACCCCTGATCGAAAGCCCCCAGTCGAGCAAGGAAAAGCTCAAAACCCCATTGAGGGAGAAAAGAAGAAAAGGTTTTCCTTAAAGTTACTTCCCGCTTGTTCTACATGTCTTCTAATGGAAACGAGCCTCATCTTGTATCCATTGTGTTAACTTGATTTTCACATTCAGAGAATTGAAATTGTTTTGAATGTAATACTTACTACATATCATTATTATGAGTTTTTTTTTTTTTTTTTTTAACTCAAGAGAAAGGTTTCCGTTGCTTTTGTTGGAGGCAGCGGTGGATGACTGTGGTGAATGAGGGCGACCCATCAAGCAGCCTAAGTAGAGAAAACATCAGCATGGGGGGACGGAATGAGTGAAAGACAGATGGAAGCAAAGAGCGGCTGGAAGAAAAGTCCAGGCAGCTGCTCAAAGTGTCTTTTGGATGATGTGTAGCGCGAAAGCCGTATTAACGCGCGCACACATGTGCACACAAACACGCGCACACACATTCAGAGTCATATAATACCACACACATACAAACACACAAGTCCTGATCACATATACCACTCAGGCATGAAAAACAAAGCCCAAGCCAGACACAACTAATGACTTTTGTGCAGGAGAATCGTGTGTGTGTGTTTGTGTGTGAAAGTGGGAAGCTTTTAGCACGTGTATGTGTGTCTGAAGCAAATGGTCTCAGTGGCGCGTCATTTGGATTGACGCCATGCAAGTGAGTGTACGCCTGCACAGCTGGACATGTGAACTCGATGAATCGTGCACGAGAAAGTCTGACACGGTCATTCCTCAGGAATTACAGCCCATGTGACGCACACGCACACGTGACGCACCCAAGTGACTTTTGCAACATAGCGAAGGTCTGTGTGTGTGTGTGTGTGTCTGCGCGCGTGTAGTTGACCCTTTTGTCCTGAAAAGAAAATATCAAGATCCAAAGCATACCACATCATGTGCCATCTATCTATACATCTATAGTTTGTACGTCAATCCCCTATCTACAAAAACAAAACAAAAAAACAGCGATCCAAAACATGGCACATTTTGTGTCATCTATCAATACATCCGTCCGTCAACCATCTATCGAGAAGGAAATATCATGATCCAAAGTTGGTCAATTCAAGTGCCGTCTACCCAATCAATCAATCAAAAAGGACATCTCATGATCCAAAGCATACCACACTATGTGCCATCTAAATATACTGCACATCTACAGTTTGTACATCAACCATTCATCCATCGATCCAAGCCAACATGATCCAAAGCATACCTCACACAGTACAGTATGTCAATTCAATATTTATCATCCATCCATCTGTATTTTATTTAATAAGGGTCATGGATCCATTGCAGAATCACTTATACATCCAGTAGATACCTAAAGTATTGTGCTATTATGGGCAACCACTACCTGCCGTCTGTCCCTATTCTTTCTCCGCTGTGTGGGCCAGCAGAGCCCTTTAACCAAAGAAATGCATGATTTACACACACCGATGATTAAAATGCTGAATTCAAGCTGGCAACAAGAGCAAGGGGCCAGGAAATGTTATTTGATTTGTGAAGTTGGATAATGAATACCTATTTGTTATCGGTATGCGTGTGTGTGCATGAATGCATTGTTTGTCGTTAGCGATTAGCATTCTATGGCGGGAAACACCGCGTCCTCAGCCTTGACCCCCAGCAGGAAGTCAGAAGTGGTCTTGAGGAAAGAAAAAGCATCACCAACAACAGCGGCGATAGTGAAGGATGCTGCCCTTTGCCTTGAGACTCTGACACACAGATACGCGGTGCCTCTCGGGGACCAAAGCCGATAGGAGGCTCAAAAACAACCAAACGGCGCAAGGACGCGGTTTGGTAAAGTAAAATAAAATAATCGAGAGTAAGGCAGAAAATGGAAGTGGAAGTCCACTCATTGTTCCATATGTTCGCTCACAACAAGCTCACATGTTTTTTCTACAAACAAAAGTGTTTTCACAGCTCGCGACTTCATGCTCATCATCATGCTTCATTCTGGCACAGCAACGCTCTTTTATTTACACTTCTTCAAAGAAGTCGTTGTCAACTTGTTTGTTTGCTGCAGCTCAGTGATTGGTCACAACCTCAAGCATGTGCTGCTCTGCATTATTTACAAAAGGATCCTACTGTTCAGAAAAAACAAGAACTTCTACTAGCAACTCAGACCAGAAATCTATTCGTCATACACTAGCAACCATTAGAAAGAATGCAGTCACTACTATTGCCTCCTTAGATTTCGGCTTATCGGCTTCTTCTAAAAGCTGTACTTTTATATAGTTAACAAAAAATGTCTTTTTTTTTTTTTTTTTTTTTTTTGTCCCCATCAAACGGATGGCCAGATATACTCGATTCCCTGGATCTGTCCTCTTTTTGGAACCAAAAACAAATGTCAGAGATTCCACCGTCTCAGTCGGCGTGTACTGTATTCTTTCGCCGTACTGTGATTCAGGTTTCTTCTTAGCTCCCGCCTTCTTGTGCTGGGTGTACTGTAGAAACTCGATCCTGTCATTGACTGGATTGATCTTCCGTTGCCGAACCCGTCAGCCGCCGACCTTCCTACCTCGCCGTTCTCCCGCTAATCACCTCAGCCATTTGTCCCCGACCACGAGTTCTGCCTTTGTGCTTGCTGCTTGCCGCTTTCCTGTCCCCAGTGGATGCGTGGATTACGGGGGATGTAATGCCCGCGTAATCCAAACGCTTCCCAAATCCACAGAGACATTTGATTTGGACTTTGAATCCAACTGTGTTACGACAAACGTGCTTGTGACTGGACTGGTCACAGTTGATATTAAAACTATAATCCGTACGTTTTGTCACCCCCGAGGCTGGAATTCAGTGTTACGACAACAGAACTGTCGCTTCGATATGACGCAGGGGGCCCCTTGTAGGTGATGATTCTACATCATTCCACAACATTTTTATTGTGTTCTGACGACATCCATTTCTGTAAATTCACTATTATTGCTGCATTTTGTACATGCGCTGCTTGGACGTTGTTGAACTTCGTTTATTTTATGCTAGGCATCCTGTCGGGCAGCTGAAGGGTCCTCGGAAAGACTTTTTTTTTCGTCTTTATTGAACATACTCAATTTACAAAAACAGACAAAGAGACATCCTTTGACAGATGGGTTGAGGTTGTTCGCGGGAATTTTTCTTTTTTGTTTACGATTATTTTGTGCTACAAAAAAAATGCAAAATAATATGTTTTGACAGATTACGCTCCGCTCCGCTCCAGCGACTGTTCAGTAAAATGCATAATTTCCACTCCATCATTTCCAGTGTGCCACCGAGTGGGCCAGTGCGGGAATGACGACGGTAGTCACTAAATAAAAAAATAAAGAATATACTGGAAAAAATAAATAAATACAACAACATGTTAGAGGAGGTGATGGTCTTATTGACAGGCATTGTGTCATCTCCTCTAGTAGCGGCTCGGGTGAAAAGGACTTTTTCACAAAATATTTACATACTCTTCATTTACAACTCTTTCTGTGGTTCGGTGTACCGCATTTGGCTCCTACATACACACGGACAGGTTCCACGGAAAAAAATACAACGAGCTGCATTTGTGAATAGTGATTTTGTTGTTGTTGTTGTTGTCAAAACCCAACAAAGGAATTCCCTTGGCAACCTTGTTTTAGCGGCATCACTTTTCAATGAAAACACATGTTGGCACTTCCGTTAAGGAAATATTGAATCAGCTATAACTTGCCTTTTAACTCCCCCAGAACTTAATAACATGAAAATAAAAAGTGTGGTGATAAACAACATGGACATACAGTAACCTTGAAAGAAAGACTCTGAACAAAGGGGGGGGGGGGGGGGGTCCTCACTCACACGGGAGCTCATGGTTGTTCTTTATAGACAAGTGGGGTGCACACGCTTGTTAAAGTGGAAAAAGCAGAGAACGAGAACATGTGCATGGGTGTCGCGTCCATGCCGCAACCCATTCGGGATTGTTGTGTCGCTCAATTGTGCGCACAATCTCCTAATAATAGGTTTCCTGTGTGGCAATGCCCCAATCATGACATCATTACGAGATGGAAGCCAGGTGAGCATGCCTGGTAGCAACAATGGTTGTAGTGTGTTCTTCGCGTGTTGTGTGCGCAATAACGGGTGTAGAAAGGACACGCCACAGGTTGCCGAGGAGGGCCAAGTACACGATTGTGTGTGTGGAATCTTCATCCTTTTACAAGCACCCCAAGTGTTGAAATGACATGTCTGCTGCTTTTTTTCTTCTTGGTCGGGCTGCTTCGTCTCAAATTCCACCTTTTCCTCCCTCCGTCCTTCTGACAGGAGGTCCTAAACACACACACACAGGTTTCCTCGCACACACTTTTCCATGAATTCTTCTTTTCTTCTGGCACACACTCGCATTCCGCTGCGACTGACCCGCTCTGTCCCGCCGTTTGATTCCCCGCAAAGCGACGCTCTCAGGCCGTCCCCCACCCTGTGTCCACAAAGAGCACACGACTCAACCAGTCACCTTCTCCGATCTCGATGGAAGGACCCTATTTGTTTTCAGTGACGCCTCACACAAGATGGTTTAAGTAGTAGCCAATATTTTCAATGAAACTGCGTCAGAACTTCGAAGGATATTTTCAACTCGTGACTAAGGATGAACACTATTCATTCGCAACGAGAAATTCATGCTTGCAGACGACCACATTGTTGCCCCATAGACAATATAACAATACTTACAGACATATATTTACCCTCTGTGAACAGTGACTAATATTACTGCAGCTTACTGAGCAGTTGCCGCCGTCTTCTTCTTCTATATGCGTGTGTCTGTTACACTGCCCCTGGTGGCCAAGGCGTGCACACCAGTAGGAGTAGCACAATGCCCACTGAATTGAAGCAAAACAATGTGGCAAAAACGGTTTAACTTCTTTACATTCTATTTCATTATTCAATTAATGTATTATTTTTAAAAATAAAAGTACACGATTATAAAGGGTTATTTTTGTCTTATTAAAGAAGATATGACAAACCTTTTTTTGTAGGCCAAGACAAATTAATGGCATTGATTTCAGTGGGAAAGATGAGCTGAAATGCAAGTGTTTTGCATTACAAGCGTGGTCATGCAACAAATTAAACTCGTATATCTCAAGGCACCACTGTATTACAGTTCTTATTGCTTGATGTTGTAAATATGCACAAGATCCATCCATCCATTCATCCATTTTGTGTATCGCTTATCCTCACTACGGTTGCGGGCGTGCTGCCGCCTATATCGGCTAACTCTTCGAGAGAGGTGGGGTCAAATCTGACCTGGTCGCCAGCCAATTGCAGGGCAATATGTGCAAGATATTTTTGGGATATTTTGGTTCTTGTGTGCTGCTGTAAAGCCGTATTCAATTTGATTCAATGTATTTTATTCCATTTCTTTTGTAGCTTTATGGGGCAGATGTGTCTCACTTCTCCACACTTGTTTTCAAGTCAATGCTCTCATCTTTATTTGCACTTCACCTTGAACTCACACCACCTCACTACTGCTAATCCTCCCCAAAACAGAACCCCCTTTCACTGCTACTTCACTGCGTCACCCCCTTGCACTCTGACACTGAACACGCACACAAACTTCTCATTTCCACATTAACAGTAAAAACACACAGCTGGTCACACTCGTGTTTGGGCCTCAGACGGGCTGTGTTATGACACATACCTAGTAGATAATCAGAAGTGTCACACTCTGCTTCACACACAAACACACACACACACACACACACACAAGGCAAGCTGGGCATAATGTTACCCTGTCGATAAACTAATGGTAGGAAGTGGCAAAGTGCTAAGATTTTGTAACTACTTAAGTCGATTTTTAAGGCATCAATATTGACAGGACAATTTATTTTCTTGATGACGTTTTACTTTTGTCCTTACTCCCTACATTTTAAACAGATATTTGTTTTTCAAGCGATGGTTCTTTGTGTTTTTACTGTTTACTTATTTCCAAGGATGCCCTCGCATGAGGGAAAGGAGAGCCACAGTCACCGATTAACTGTTAGCCGTTTATTGAACAGCAGGTGAACAGTAAAACAAACACAATGAGCACACTCACACAGAAGCTGCTGTCAGCCACAGCTCTCACCCAGATGCTCACATGCCACCCCACCTGGTCCCGCCGCTTAAAGGCACATGCATGTACACACAAACTACAATACATACAGTATTTTCTATATATTTTATGCTTGCAATTATTTTTTGTGTGTGTTGAAATGGGATTTCAATGCATTTAAAAAGTGTGTTTTAATAAGGTTAAATGTGTTTACAGCGTGTGGAGGAAAAATATTAAAAAGGTTTTTTTTAGATGGTCTTTCTTATTGCAGATTTTCACCTCTTGCTGGTGGGTCTGTAACATATCCCCCACTATAAACTGTTATGTGTTATTTTTGTCTACTTGTATCTATGTTGCGCTTCTACTTGCACTGCGTGACGATCATTGAGTTTGTGCATGACGCTTGGAAGTAGGGCTACACGGTATTAGGGGGAAAAAATGACATTGCAAATTTGTTTTTAAACCTGCGATATCTATATTGCGATGTGAAATAATACAGGATCAGTGAGAAAGTTCATTCTCTACGCAAACTACTTCAAAGTTCAGTTCTTCGTTCCAAAAATGAACGACTTCAGTTCATAGTTGACAATTCTACATTTTGAACTAACCATACATCACGATGACAATGCTCAAACAAAATAGCGTGCAGCCCTACTTGGATGTAAGGTGAAAAGTAATTGCTCTGCAGTGTAAGGCGCTGGTGATTGTGTGAGCCAGACAATAAAAAGAATCTAATCAAATCAAAGGAAATGTGCAGAAAATTGGCCAACAGAGCAATTAATCTTTTAAATGACAATGTGACATCAAACTTTCAGGGTTTTTTTTCTGAACACAAAATGAAAAGTTTCCCTGGATCAGTTTGTTGTGCCAAAATAAATTAAATTAATGAATTAGAATTGAATCAAAATGTCCCCTTGATATTATGGAAGAAGGCGCTTCTTCAACGAGGAGCTATAATCCTCCTTCTCTTTCCCGTTATTAGTTCAATTTAATGAGCAATAAACTGTTATTATATTTCTTTAATGTTTTTCTTTATAATAGTGTATACAGTATAGTATACCAATCAAATACCACTTCTACAATGTGGAAAAATTGGTACTACTTTGTCTAGCATCTTTCTTATGCCGACACGTAATTAAATGTTTGCGCAACCCAAATATATCGGCTTGAAGCCTCCGGGGGCTGAAATATATCCGTCGCAGCGTTTTTCCACACCGTGACAACGAGGCACGCTTAAGGCAACCACGCCAGCGAGAAGCCCCTGTGTCCACACGCTGGCTATCACGTTACACCTTTAAAAAAAAATGTTTTACCTCCCTCCCACTTTCTCTATGTAACATGCGCACAGTCACAGCCATTAATGAGGCGCTCTAAAGCGGCTATACCAGCGGACTGTCCACACCAAGATTCATTTTCAAGGGTGCAGGCATAGTTAGCTAGCTAGCTGTTTGTCACAATTTCACTAAATAATTACTGATGCGAAAGAGTCACCTGGTGCCATTTTAGCCACGTTAAAGAAAAAACATCTGGAAAACTAAAATGGTGAAAAACAGTTTAACGCTATATCGCCACCAATCGCAGGTTTTCAGCAGTTATCTTCAAACACGTATAACGTATTTAGAAACAAATCTCTGAATTGACTTTATAGACCCACTTAAATACAAAAGTTGAATCAGTGCTTCTACTTGTACAGGACTCTTTTTATGGAGTGTGAATTCTTTTGCCATCGCAGATGAAAAGACACCAGTTGAAATGTGAACCAGTAACGATGAAACAAACGAGGCTTATGCCGAGGCTAAAGCCGTCTAAATATGCAGGGCAGCGCTCAGGCGTCACAGGACAGCGATTAGAGCCGCCGCCAGAGACTAAACGTGTTTCCCGATGGGGCCCGTCGCACAGGAGAAGAGGATGAAAGCAGATGAAAGTGGGAGAGAGCGGGCGCAGCTGGTGAATTATCTTAACAGAGGAAAGTCAAGAGCCCAAGCGTGCCAAGCGGGCACCCAACTTACGACTTCAAGAGCCCACTTCCACTTGACGGGAAGCGCTGCAACGTCTCCTTATCTGCTGCGCTCTCGTAAACAACACAGTCATGCTTCTTCACCACTATTTTTGTCCCTGTGATCAGATCTGGAAGGATCACTTTCCTCATCTTGATTGTATTTGTGCATCACGTCAGGCCACGCGCACGATCGATCCCTGTGAAACCGGAGGACAAATGACACTTTTAAAACACGTAACTGCTTTTAGTGGGCCGCGTGCCTGAGGGTAATGCACTTTCGTTGTGTTTACAAGAAAATCCTTTGTAATGTTGTGCTGTTGGTCACAAAATGGTGCGGCAGTCATTTTGAGTTTCAAGTCAGATGACATGAGCTACAATCTGTGACCTTGGCTGAAAAGAAAACATGTAAGTTTGACACTACTGGGAAGAAGATGATGATTTTTTTTTTGTTTCAAAAATGTATTGGATTTGTTTCAAGGATAGTTGCAGCGAAAGTGACTCAATACTATAGGTGGAAAAGGATGTTTTTATTCTTCAGAAACAAAAGAGAAGCCATTACGATCAACAGTAGCGTGCAAAATTCCACAACTGGCTTTCTTCGACCACTGCGTAATTACTATTAAAACTTGAAGTGGTTACCAACAGTGTTGGGAAAGTTCATTTTCTACGTGAAGTAGTTCGACGTTCAAGCTCATTGTTTCAAAAATGAACTGGTTCAGTTCATAGTTCATAATTCAAAACTTTGAACGAAGTAAGTAGAAGTAAAATACATACATACACACACACACACAGTGGGCACGGAATGTTTTCAGACCCCCTTAAATTTTTCACACTGTTATACTGCAGCCATTTGTTACAATTATTTAAGTTCGTTTTTTCTTCATTAATGTACACACAACACCCCATATTGAGAGAAAAAAACACAATTGTTGAAATTTTTGCTGATTTATTAAAAAAGAAAAACTGATATCACACAGCCATAAGTATTCAGACCCTTTGCTGTGACACTCATATATTTATATTTACACTGTCCATTTCTTCTAATCATCATTGAGATGGTTCTACACCTTCATTGGAGTCCAGCTGTGTTTGATTATATTGATTGGACTTGATTAGGAAAGCCACACACCTGTCTATATAAGACCTTACAGCACACAGTGCATGTCAGAGCAAATGAGAATCATGAGGTCAAAGGAACTGCCTGAAGAGCTCAGAGACAGAATTGTGGCAAGGCACAGATCTGGCCAAGGTTACAAAAAAACGTCTGCTGCACTTCAGGTTCCTAAGAGCACAGTGGCCTCCATAATCCTTAATTGGAAGACGTTTGGGACGATCAGAACCCTTCCAAGAGGTGGGCGTCCGGCCAAACTGAGCAATCGGGGAAGAAGAGCCTTGGTGAGAGAGGTAAAGAAGGACGCAAAGATCACTGTGGCTGAGCTCCAGAGAGGCAGTCGGGAGATGGGAGGAAGTTCGAGAAAGTCAACCATCATTGCAGCCCTCCACCAGTCAGGGCTTTATGGCAGAGTGCCACGACGGAAGCCTCCCCTCAGTGCAAAACACATGAAATGCATAGAGTTTGCTAAAAAAACAAAACACCTGAAGGACTCCAAGATGGTGAGAAATAAGATTCTCTGTTCTGATGAGACCAAGATTGAAATTGTTGGCCTTAATTCTAAGTGGCACGTGTGGAGAAAAACAGGCACTGCTCATCACCTGCCCAATACAGTCCCAACAGTGAAGCATGGGGGTGACAGCATCATGCTGTAGGTGTGTTTTTCAGCTGCAGGGACAGGGAGACTGGTTGCAATCGAAGAAAACATGAACGCGGCCAACTTCAGGAATATCCTGGACGAAAATATTCTCCAGAGTGCTCAGGACCTCAGACTGGGCCGAAGGTTCACATTCAAAAAAGACAATGACCCTAAGCACACAGCTAAAATATTAAAGAAGTGACTTCAGAACAACCCCGTGACTGTTTTTGAATGGCCCATACCGAGCCCTGACCTAAACCCAATTGAGCATCTCTGGAAAGACCTGAAAATGGCTGACCACCAACGTTCGTCATCCAACCTGACAGAACTGGAGAGGATCTGCAAGGAGGAATGGCAGATGATCCCCAAATCCAGGTGTGAAAAACTTGTTGCGTCATTCCCAAAAAGACTAATAGCTGTGACATCATTCACCCATCCAGTGGACCTCTTCGAAGTGTAATGAGAAAACGTTTTTTGGCCTCCTTAAATGTCACATTTAATTGCGGGAGCTCCCAAGCGCGGCATTCTTGTCTCTGCGAAACCGAAGTTATGGTGAGGTAAACTTCGCTTTGTCACCTGCCTCTCCAGTCATCCTCCCCCTCCCCAATATACGACATCAGCCACCCATATATTGCGCAAGTCCCAGACAGGACAGCACAGCACATTTTGGCACATATCTAACACGTCCAACCCCATCTCCTACTGTGTACCATCACTAGCAAAGCCTCAAAGCAGATGTGTGTATTCTGGTCTTCATCCAGACACGCACACACGCGCACGCGCACACACACACACACACACACACACACATTTCACGGGTTCCATGTCAGTGCTCATGGACAACAGGCTAGTGTTGGCGCCACGGAATGATCAAACCTTCCATAAACACTCTGTTGACCTTCACATTCTCTGTTTAATGCCACCAGACTTCAACACATTGCCCGCATTAATGTTAATCAGGACTGTGGGTCACACAAACAAACACACACACACACACACACACACGCAGACACAGCACACTGAAGTTGAAGCTACATAAAGGTGATGTAACTTTTTCGCAAATACTAGCGAGTATCATTGATTGGGGTTGGGTCTTTTCTTTGTAACCTCTTCGGAACGAAGTTGAACAATGTTACTGGTTTACTACAGTCCACGGCATAAAAAAAACGTGGATTTAAAATGGTACGACAAATAAATGGTATAGCTACATAGAACATATAGATGGACACACAAAATATTTTGGAGTGGCCAGGTCGGTGTCTATTGGAACGCTAATCGCCCAAGGCAGACCCAGTCATGCCTCCTCAAAACAATCATGATAGATTAAGCATTTCACATGTTTTTAAGCACATGAATTAAGACTAAAAAACAATTGCTTTCAAACACTGAAAAACAATGTCTCCACATAATGTATGATCATATAAGAGCGCAACATGCCGTAAGTCTAGACTCTGAGAGACGGTTTGCTTCAGTAGGTGCTGCTGTTGTGGTCAGCAACAAAGATTAAATGGCCTCAGCAGTTCACTCTAACGTTCGTATGTAAACGTTTGTGACATAATTACTGTTAGTCGCAGTTTTTTTTTTTTTTTTTTTTTTTGTCTGATGGAAAAAGTAAGGGAAGCTCAATGAATTTGGTGGTGAGCATGTCTGCCTCACAGTTATAGGGTTCTGGGTTTGAATCTCGGCTCCAGCCTTCCTTGGTTTTCTAGGGCGGTTTCCTTCAACATTTCAAAAACCTGCACGTTAGGTTCACCGAAGACTCTAACTTGTCCATAGGTAGGAATGTGAGAGAGAATGGTTGTTTTCTGTACGTGCCCTGACCAGTCCAGGGTGTAACCCGCCTCTCGCCCAAAGTCAGCAGGAATTTGCTCCTGCTCACCTGCTACCCGAATGAGGACAAACGCAATAGAACAGTGGTCCCCAACCTTTCTTGCACCACGGACTGCATTGACGTCTACCGGCTGTCAAGGCGTGGCATATATATATATATATATATATATATATATATATATATATATATATATATATACAGGAAAAATAAATTAACACGACTGGCTTAAAAAACTAATGTTAAGTGCATGAAAAATACAACTCACCATAACGGATACATTTTTTTTCTCTTCTATGAGGTCATAGGCTCTTCTTTTTAGCAACGTATCACATGACCGACATGTGCAATCTAGCGTTGTTTCGTTCGCAAACGTTTTGCTGAAGAGAACGAATCTTTTCAGTGAACGTAATGAACTGAATCAGTTTATGAAATGATTCGTTCTTTGAGCTTGGCCGCCGCCATGAGCGAGTCGGCTGGGAACGGAAACGGAACTGCCGCAGCGTTCTGTGCAGTCTTGACTTGTCAATTGCGGGACGCAGCTGTCGGAGCAGAGAAGATTCGGTCATTTTTGAAAATGAAACACATTTGACACGCGAAAACGAAATACAATGGAAATTATATAAATTGGTCATTCCTGTGGCCTGGTAACAAATGCCTCACGGACCCGTACCGGTCCCCAGACTGCTATAGAACATGGATGGTTGGATGGGAAAAGTTGTCTATTTGATGGCGGTTTATTTACCGGTATGGCATCTATTAAAGGATGGAATATATTCTTTACCATCTTACCTGCAAGAAGCACCTGCGATATTCCTTCTCAGGACCGGAGCATCTGTAGTTCTGCGGCGTTCTCCCACCTGGGCCACCTGCCTCTGCCCCCATGTGTTGTCTATGTGGGTGCTGAAGCGGGTACATGTTGCCGGGTTGCTGGGCCTGGGCTCCAAAGCCCGGGTGAGGCGCCCATTCCATATGCAAGGGTCGGTGCAGAGGGGAGGAGTAGGGGAAAGAGGGGCTAGCCGGCTGTGAGTTGGGGTGCAAGTGAGGCGAAGCGGGTGGCGGCGGAGCGGTGACAGCGCGCCAATCGAAGCGGCGATGACTGGCAAGGACTGATGATGATGAAGAAGGGGACCGTGTGAGGAAGTGAGGAGAGGGTGGGACTCGGACCCGCCTGTGCTCGCTTCTGACGTGTGGTTGGGGTGTCGTTGTAATGGCGGGGGCGGCGGTGGTTGCGCCCTCTTCATCCTCCTCTTCCTCTTCGTCATGATCATCACCAGCAGCTGGTTCGGGTGCTGACGTGGCTGAGGCGGTGCCGTTAGCAGTGTGGCGAGCCTGACGACTGGGCCGGTGCAAAGGCAGGGAGAAGGGGACCTTTCCGTAGCCAAACTGACCTGGACGGATGGGCGAAGACCTGCGAGACAAAGAGAAGAGTGTCCGCTGTGATCGCTATGAAACAAAACAAGAAATTGTTCAAGTACATTGCTCACAGAAATTTTGGATATTCAGCCTTTACAGGTCAGCCAAATTTGACCTTCTCTAAACTTTTGAATGCACATGTCCAACTGTTCTGTGTTTCACTACTTTTTACACAACTTACTGTTCTCTAACAACGAGGAGGAACGGCAAACTATTTTGGAGGTTTCTAAATTAAACGTATAACGGACATGAAGCTTAGTAAATGTTTGACCAGCTATCGGTTAGCTAAAGAATGAAGTTAACACAGCCTACCTGTCTTTGTGGGTTTTATAGTGACAGATGAAGTAGTGGTTGTGGGTCTTATCTTTGAGTTGCAAACCTTTGCAAGTGGTGAGTTGCCAGGTTTGTGCACACTACACATATAGGCAAGTTTTATTAACACCAAGTAAAAGTAAAATCGATTATTTCATAATTCCTATTGCCTATCAATTCCTAAATTGGTGACTTAAGCTTGAGTTGACTTCATTTGATGTGACTAGAGGCCCGGTAACAACATAGTAATAACACAATAATAACATAATAATAACTCAGAGTCTTAGCGGGGCATCGGTCCAATTTGCAATGCTTTAATGACCCAGAACATCATAACAAATGCTCCCTAATGACGAAACTAAAGTCCAAGCATGTATTTATTATGGAGTTATTTTTGACTGCAGTTACAAACTCTTCATGGTCACTGTGAACACACCTTGAATAATCAAACACTTCTCCCAAGCGCCCGTTGATCTTTTTGGAGGATACCAATTCTTCTCTGGGTCCCGACAGAAACATATGAAATGGAGTCCTCCCAGTCATTCCAGAGCGCTGATGCCTTATGCAAGCCATGCACATCTAATTTCCTGTGTGTCACTTTGCAGACAACCACGTGGGTGCTTCGCAAAGCAAATCTCATATCTTGCATTAAGCGTACTCTATCTAAATCAGCCTTAGTCTCTCAGCCTCTGGAAAGCACTTTAAAAAACGACCACCTTCTTGGGAAACATAAGCCACCGAGTACCACGCAACTGTTTTGAACCACCGTCATGCATAACGTCTCCACGCGTTTAACTTTTTCTTTGTATTTTTTGGGGACCAGTATTCCCAAAGAAGGAGCAGCCTCAACAAAGGGGGGTTAGAGAAGAATACACAGGAAGTAACAGATTTCATAGCATCACATTCCACGTCGTCGCTTGTTATCAAAGTTAAGGCTGACAGTGGCTATCATCTTTTTACATTTCTGTGATAGACTGCAATGTTAGAAAGTGGATTGGTGACATCTTATTTTCACATTATGCTTTCATCATTTGTTATATAAGTTAAAGGTTTTACTGTGGCAGTGTTTATTTACCTCATTTTTACACTTGTATGACGGTTAATAATGTTGAAATGTGACTAAAATGCTATCCGTAAACTTATTAGTAACATTTTTATGATAGTCACAGTTTGACCCAGGGACAGATTTTGAACAGATTATTATATTTTCGATATGGGAGAAAAATCCAAACAAATCCAGCAGTCATCATTCCGGAAGGGGTTATATCCGACCCATAGCACATTTTAAAGTGCCGAGTCGACCTTGTGATAGGTATGCCAAGTAGAAACAAGGTTACATGAATGACCTTGGAAAATATTACTGTGCGGCGCAGGGGTGGGAATAGTATCACATATCGCATACAAAGTTTATGTAAGTTTTGTACAGTTCTTTAATCCTGCCCACTGAGAATTACATTTATCAAGAGTTGTGGAATATTAGTTATATTAATGGAGCTGTGGAAATGTATATTCGTCAACCGGAATCCACCCTTTTACTGGCACCGAAGTATATGTATGTCAAAAAGTCAATTTTTCAAGGGGTAGGTGTGGAAGAGGGTCTCGCCCAGCCGGTCTCTGAAATTCAGGTTTGTAAACCACTGTAATCACTAAAAGATTCCTGTAGTTGTTGGCGTTGCATTGTTTTGGATTTGAGATCAGCACAGCTTTGAGAAGAGGATAAAGATAGGGCGGTAAATCTCAGCGAGTCATGTCCATTCTGAGCGAGAGAAAAGCCAACGCGTTGGAAGTCGGACTCAAGAGTATGTATATGTATGAAATGGATGTATATGTAGAGAAAGCGGTGCTTTTGGCAAAATCAACTCATGCTCTACTGCTGATTACTTGCGAACGGAAAATGCTAGAAACATTTTTTTTTTTTCCTGGTGAAAGAAGAGAGTCTACTCTTGTGGTAGGTTTGCTGCTTATGGTGTCATAGCAAACAAGATTCTGTGGGTTTTGAAAGAGCAGTCAAAATGCTATAAAACTGTTGGCAATATGGGGAACTCCATCCATCCATCCATCCATCCATTTTCTGAGCCGCTTCTCCTCACTAGGGTCGCAGGCGTGCCTATCCCACCTATCATCGGGCAGGAGGCGGGGTACACCCTGAACCGGTTGCCAGCCAATCGCAGGGCGCATAGAAACTAACAACCATTCGCACTCACATTCACACCTACGGGCAATTTAGAGTTGTCAATTAAACTACCATGCATGTTTTTGGGATGTGGGAGGAAACCGGAGTGCCCGGAGAAAACTCCACGCAGGCACGGGGAAAACACGCAAACTCCACACAGGAGGGGCCGGGGATTGAACCCCGGTCCTCAGAACTGTGAGGCAGACGCTCTAACCAGTCGACCACCGTGCCGCCTATGGAGAACTCTTCTTTTAAAATGGCTTCCAGTGAATGAGTTGATACAATTTTTTATTTTATTTTTTTAACCTGATCTACAAATGACATTGATCACCTATCCTGTTTTAAAAATCAAATGTGGCCCCTGAAAACAACAGTGTGTTCACCCCTATTGTCGAGTGTGCGTGTTGGATTTCCACTCACCTCCTGACCGGCAAACCCTCCCGACTGGTGCTGACCGACCTTCTGCTCCCTCCTCCCGCTGCCCTCAAAGCGCCAGGGTTGCTGGGCCTCCTGATGGTCCGTTGCTGTTGATTGTAGGCACGTGAGGGAGCGTGGTAAGGCGATCGGTACACAGACACTCGGTTCTGATTGGCCACGGGGTATTCAGCTTGATAGAAAGGTGACGACGGATTGGTCAGCCCCACGTCGCCCCCTGGCGGGGTACTCCGATAAAGTGACACCCCCTGGTTGGGGTTAGGCAGTTGGTTATGAGGCGGGTGTTGACGTGAAGGGTGGTAGGGGCGCATGGAAGAGATGACCGGACCCCCAACGCCCCCTGGAAGATGCCCGCCCCAGTTGGGCGACGAGTAGGAGACGGAGGGTGAGGTCGGTGGAGGCGGGAGACAATTCCTGCTCCTCTGTGACACGCCCACTCCGCATGACTGGGAGCAATCGGACCACTCCGCCCACACTGACCACACCCCCTCCACGGGCTCTGCCTCAAACACCTGTCTGGACCTCCGCCCTGCCACCTACCACATACACAGAGAAAAAGATTTTTACCATCCTGGGCTTTTGACTTACATCCATCTATTTTCTGTACGGCTTGTCCTCATTAGGGTTACGGGTGAGCTGCAGTCTATCCCAGCTGAATTTGGGTAAGAGGTAGGGTGCACCCTGGACTGGTCACCAGCCAACCACAGGGAACATACAGTATACTGTCGACAAACAAACATTCACACTCACATTCACCCCAGTAAAGCCCAGTGTCAATGAACCTAACATGCGTGATTTTGGAATCTGGGAGGACCAACTGAAGGTCTCGTGAAAATATATTCCTGTATTCACCTTTATTCAGATTCCCAGCAAAGTCTTCCATGCAGTGTTGTTTTCATCAACAATGACGAAATGATTTTGTTTAACCGCCTTTTTCCCCCCACAACGATAACATGACGGGCATGACGAGCTAAACATGGCTCTTTAATGACTAAAACATGATCAGATGTGCGGGTTTTTGTTGACGACAATGGATGAAAAACTCGACAATCTGCTTGTGATAAATTTCATAATAACAAAGTTTTCCACATAACTCCGAGTGCAAATAGGCTGCATGCTCAAGCATACAGGGATTTTTGGCCAGGCAGCAATTGTAATACGTTATCATACTGACCCATGTTTGAGTGACTGTCTGAGACATGGAGGGAAATGTAGCATTTTGGACCTGTTGCTGTTCCTCAAGTGTCGAAGAAAAAAAAACCCTCAGAAACTCAACAGTATAACTTTGGCCATTGCTCACAAAGAAAGATTAGAAAACAAGTACAAGTGTGGGTGCCATTCACGTGGTTAATAAGCAATCAAAATGTGTGTGTTTTTTTGTTTGTTTTTTGTTTTTTTTGCTTATTACATTTTCTTTTTCTCTTGACATGGTATTATTTTGTCAGACTTATTGGAGTAAAACTAGACTAAAACCTTTTTGAGGTTTTGTCGACTAATACGGCACTAAAACTATCACATATAGAAATGACTAAAATGTGACTAAAACTCATTATCATTTTGCCCAAAACACTACAACTAAGACTATAAATACGATGGCTGCCAGAAGCATCACTGCTTCCATGGCCCATTAAAAATCTTGTCTTCTGTCTTCTCACAACTAACCTAGTGATGGCCCAAGACTTTTGCAGCTGGAATTCCACTGTCAACTCCTCTTGTGCAATCAGAGCAAATACTCTGTCATAAGCACGTTTTCACACACACACACACCCACACAAAAAGCTTTGGTGTGTCCGAACATAAAACATGATGACATATCATTGCAGGAAAGATGTTTTCAGTCCCTGCTTACGCTCCGAATGTATGAAACGTGCGGTTGGAAGCAGGAAACTGTGAGAATGTGTGATGTTTTTCTGACTAACGTCACTGAACTTCTCACAGCAGGAAAGTCATCATGAGTGTATATGCAAAAGAGACTTGCATGTTCGTGCTGCTCTGGTATGAAAATTTGCTTAATCCAAAGGTCAGTTGCTGGGCTTCCAAGCAGAACATCTGAAGAGGGACCTGCACCTAACTGTTATTTTCATTGGAGAACTAATAAGTGTTTAGTCTACAGCAATCAATCAGAGCCCAGTAAAAGACATGGATCATGTCAGGGATTTCTGTGTTATAACCCAAAGCGGAAGATCCATCAAGATAGTTGCAGGTTAACTGGTCAAAAGGGAGAAGTGTCACACTATGACTAATACCTTGCTGGGAAAAAAACTGGGCAGGCCACAGCAATCCTTGAAAAAGGTAAATGCGCATGACAACAAATTTGACAATGTCATATGAATTACACCATATGTACAATAGTATTGAGAAGTTGCCTCTGAGTAGATTAATAAACCAGGGGGTCTGGCCAAATCAAATAAATAAATACAAATTAAAATCTAAATTAGGGTTGCAGCTATCGAATAGATATTTTTTTTTAGATACATTTCTAATCGGCAAAACAATTATTTTACATTATTAAACAACAAAATGTGTATACGAGGTGCATGTATTAGTGCGGGTCACCATCCTCACGTTCCACACTATAATATCCTTGACTTTGAGTGTGTGTGTGGCTTGAAAAGGTGGGGTGTGACCTGGTGAGTGGCATGGCAGTCAGTGAATGAGAGTGTAAAGTTGGCTGTTGTGAGCTAAGGATAGTTAACCAGCTAACCGTTAGTCATTTTGTGTCTTTAGTGCTTGGGCGTCAGCTGTGGCCATAGTAGGTCGTGTATGAATGTGCATATTACGTGTTTATTTTGTTCCTGTTTGTTCAACAAAGCAATTGAAAGTGCACTCGTGGTTGTGTCTATCTAAATAGCAGAGGTGGGCTATACTGAATTAGCTAATCTTGTGTTAGCGATCATGGACATGCTGTTGTGGTACGTTAGTTAGTTTTGCTTTGTAGTAGATACAATGCTCTTTGTTATATTCTTTTATTTTAAATGCAAAATGATCCCAAGGTTTAGACATTGTCTTATACACGCCCTTTCCCGGTGGCTCGCCACCATCGTGCAAACCTATTTCTATACAGAGTGGTACGTCATTCTGCAGTAACATTCGTCCAAGTGGTAAAATTATCACTGCGAAGACACTTTGCTTCAACTCCTTGTTGTAATTGAATTATTGTAGTTATTCAATTAATCGTTTCAGCCCTAAAATCATTCAATAAATAAAATAAAAATAATTACGACTAATGAATACTTTTAAGAATATATTTAGTAAAAGTAAAAAGTCCATAAATTCATATAAATAAATAAATAGTGTGCCATTATTGATTAATTAATAAATTAAAACTAGCAACTTCCAACTTTGTGGAATATTTTGACAAAGGCCTCTTTCTGTTGTCCCAGTAGCATGGCCCGTAAAGGCATACTTGGATGAGTTTACTGTGGAAAAAACACCATGAAACACCTTTAGAATCAATTACAAAAGATAACCAATTCCCACCGACACACAAAAAAAATTGCATAGAAAGACTTCCCAGAATAGCGTAAGTGATAAAATTGTCAAACGGCCAGGTGTCCCAATACTTTTGACCACACCTCCGAGTAAATGAGTCCACTGATGATCCTCAGTCTCACGAGTTTCCTTCCTTCTGAGGCCAAAATGTAAATCCTAAAGCTTCGGTAAATCAGGGGGGATTGAAGGGGATTGAGTCACCTGCCAAGCAAGCAGCTTGGGAGCAGATGGGTGTAAAGTCAAGCGTGTGTGTATGTGTGTGCGCGCGTGTGTGTGTGTGTGTGTGTGTGTGTGTGTGTGAACATGTGCATGTATGTGCATGCGTTTGTGTTTGCGTGTATGTATGTTGTGTTATGACGTGTACGGAGCGAGCGCCAGGCTGGCCTTTGCGGCGTGAAATGATAAAAGTCGTTTCATAACAAGTCGCTCGCTGGCCTGCTTGGCACAACAGCAAATATGAGAGAGGGACAAAAGTTTCCATTGACAAAAAGATTAATGCTCCACTTCCCTGACCCGCTCGCTAAAAGCCTGTCGACTGTGTCAATACGTGTGTGTAAACACGCTGCACACGTATGCTTTTCCTAGACCTCGGAGGGCCATTCTCCATTAATGAAAACAAATGGCAATTTTATACTAAGTGGAACCTCTTTTGTATGATTATGATTTAAGTTTTCAGCAAATGTTTTTGCCAAAATTTTGTCCAAGTTCTTGTACATGCGCTTGGTTTTCGTCAAGAAAAATGTAATCCTGGAATCGATGCGTGTTCATCTGAAACATTTTGTAAGTTGCGTAAAAAAAGGGCTCAGCAGAAGGTACGGTGTATTCTACAATGCAAGATGTTATTAACAACTCATGGCAATAACCCTCCCGGTCTGCTCGGCAACACTCGGGCAACATTGGCGTAACATCCTGTCAAAAGCTTTTACTTTTATCAATATAAGGGTCACTAAAGTGCCTTTTGGGCAATAAACTTTGCAAACACGTGTATCCTAGTGGAAATGTGATTTTACTGTGTGGTGTGTTGTCAAAGGTATGTCCAGCAAATCCAATTAAAAATAAAATGAAGAAAACACATTTTAAGAAAGCGATTGTTGTAGGTGTGTGAAAATGTTTGGCCGCTCATAAGACATCAGAGTTTAATCATTGTGCTCCATTTTCCTTATGACTAAACATTCAGATGACACCAAAGCCACTTTCTAGTGATATTGACCCCGGTGTCGAACGTCTTTACTAGTTTTTCTTAGAACTGAGCGCTTGAGCAAATGCTCTCGATGGTCGGTAGTTACCACCGAAGCCCGTTCCATAGTGTTAAAGGCAAGACTTGCTGGAATGCAAATGACAAGTTGGAGGTAAAATGGCGGGAGAAAAAGGAAAGCGAAAGGAGCAGGAGAAATTGGTTGGGAGGGGGATGAAGTGGGGGGTCAAAGCGGACAGGCCTAATGACTGTGTGTGTGTGTGTGTGTGTGTGTGTTGCAATGAGTGACATCAAACACACAGCTGCCACATAGCTGGAGCATTAATGAGCAGTGCACAGTGACCCAGAAGGAGGCCGCCAGTGACCTCCTGCTACTTGCTACTGCTTAGACTCTTCCAACACTGTACCGCTAGACCTGAAGCCCACTTTTTTTTGTTGTTGTTGTTGTTTAACCCAATGATCACAAAGGCGTCACTGTGGCTCCTTGACAGCTATGGGCCTCACGACAGGAAAAAACGGATTAATGACTCAAAAAGTCACGTACGGTCGGTTAAATCACGAGCTCGCTCGCGTAGGCGGGTCGGTCAGGGTTGCGTCATCTACGTAAGGAGGAGGATATCAAAGCGGCGCAATAGAGACTTCCCGGTAAAATGTCTTAGTTGAACTTTGTACAAAGGATTTGGGGGAAAGTCATGGTGCGCCGTATTTGTGTTTGTGTATCAGTTCGTTAGTTAGATCAGTGTTTCCCGACATTTAATGAGTCAAGGTACATACTGCATTTTACATTGCAATAATCTCACGGCATACCACCAAATAGCAACCTCACAAAAAGTAGATTTCCTGAAATGATCTAGTCTCAAAGTATTGCGATTTTGAGACAAATTAAGTGAAATTGGATCATTTCCACCATTGTTAGTTCAGACTACTTCCTGGTTAACAGAAGATGACAAATGATGACAGGATTGTACTATAGTTCAATCTGGGGCAAGAAGAAATGCATCCCTCCTGAATTAAATGGCAAAAAGAAGAAAATGGTCAATTCCTCTTACAGAAGTCAATACAGATGCAGCAAGCATACCAGGAGCGTTGTTATTGCCCTGAGTTCTGCATAAAAGCTTGCATTGTGGAATACACTTCTACGTGGCACAACAAAAAGTTCCGAGTGCCAGAAACACAATAAAATTCCAGAAAGAACTTGTAGCAAACTACGAAAATGGGTCCCCTCTACTCCATCTTCCATACGCCAGCAAGAGTCTTTCATAAAGGTAAAAGTGATGTTAAATGCGCCCTATTGAAATGTTTTTGTTTCTTATTATTTGGACAGGAACATGTGATGCGAAGGCCATCTTGAAATTGTTGGTTTCTTTGTTGTTGTTATTCTGAGGACAAATCACAATTTTGAGGGCTATCCTATATTCAAAAACTCCCAAAAGCTGTCTTAGTGGCATACTTTTCAACCGTTTTAAAAATGGAGCCCACAAAGCCACTTTCACTAAAGCAGCATGACCTTCGGTAGGAATGTCGTGTGTAGCGCTTCAATAAAAGTCATAACACATTCCCGAAAAGACACAAGAAGTCCAGCTTTGTTTGAAGAGACCATTTCAATTTTCCTCTCTGTTGTAAAGTTAAACAAATACTAAAGGACAGTCAAACATTCTGCCTGTAATTCACATCTTTATGGTTGTAAAGCATTAGAAATGCAGCCCTATGGGGGGCACAACCCAGTGCAAACTGTAGGCTAGAAGTTTAGGGGCACGGTTTAAATTATTTTACCATGGTGTAGATGGGAAGAGAAATGGAGTTGGGGTTATTTAAAAAAAAAGAGTTGGCTAAGAATGTTCTGGAGGTGAAAAGAGTATCAGATCGAGTGATGAGGCCGAAACTCATAATTGAGGGTGTTATGTATAATGTAATTCGTGGCTATTCCCCACAGCTAGGATGTGACCGAGAGGTGAATGAGAAATTCTGGAAGGAGCTAGACGAAGTAGTTCTGAGCGTCCCAGAGAGAGTCGTAATTGGCGCAGATTGTAATGGACATGTTGGTGAAGGAAACAGGTGTGATGAAGAAGTGATGGGTAAGTACGGCATCCATGAAAGGAACTTGGAGGGACAGATGGTGGTAGACTTTGCAACAAGGATGCAAATGGATGTAGTGAACACTTTTTTCCAGAAGAGGCAGGAACATAGGGTGACCTACAAGAGCGGAGGTAGAAGCACGCAGGTGGATTACATCTTGTGCAGACGATGTAATTTGAAGGTGGTTACCGACTGTAAGGTAGTGGTAGGGGAGAGTGTGGCTAGACCGCATCGGATGGTGGTGTGTAAGATGACTCTGGTGGTGGTGAGGAAGATTAAGAAGACAAAGGCAGAGCAGATAACCATGTGGTGGAAGCTGAGACAGGACGAGTGTTGTGCAGCTTTTCGGGAAGAGGTGAGACAGGCCCTCGGTGGACGGGAGGAGCTTCCAGAAGACTGGACCACCACAGCCAAGGAGATCAGAGAGACAAGCAGGAGAGTACTTGGTGTATCTGCTGGCAGGAAAGGAGAGAAAGAGACTTGGCGGTGGAACCTCACAGTACAGGAAATCATACAAGGAAAAAATGTTAGCTAAGTAGAAGTGGGACACTGAGAGGACCGAGGAGAGGCGAAAGGAATACATTGGGCAAAGGTAGAGGTGGCAAAGGCCAAACAAGAGCCATATGATGACATGTATGCCAGGCTGGAGACTAAAGAAGGAGAAAAGGAGCTATACAGGCTGACCAGACAGAGGGATGGAGATGGGAAGGATGTGCAGCAGGTTATGGTGATAAAGGATAGAGATGGAAATATGTTGACTGGTGCCAGCAGTGTGATAGCTAGATGGAAAGAATACTTCGAGGAGTTGATGAACGAGGAAAATGAGAGATAAGGGAGAGTAGAAGAGGCAAGTGTGGTGGACCAGGAAGTGCCAATGATTAGTAAGGGGGAAGTTAGAAAGGCATTAAAGAGGATGAAAAATGGAAGACCAACTCGAGCAACGGATTAATGAGCAAAGAACAGCCGGGAGAAGCGTCTCTACAGTCACCATTCGAGTGAGCGCAATAACTCGGAGCTTGCCATTATTCCGGGAGGCTTGACGAAGGAACTCCAACCGCTGCACATCGGTGTAAACGGGGTGTTCAAAGTGAAGTTGCGAGCGGCGTGGGAGCGATGGATGACAGATGGCGAACAAATCTTTACTAAGACTATGAGACAGCGAGTTACGCTACAATTTGTGAATGGATTGTGGATGCTTTGGCTAACGTGTCTGCTTGCACTGCTGTTCGAGCTTTCGCACGGAAACGAGAGAGACTCGAACCCGGCGTGTTTGATTGAGAACTTGCCCAGCTGTTCATTTCGGAGACAGACGATGAGGACTTTGATGGATTTGTGGATGAGGATTGATAAAAAAAATAACGTGAGTACATTGTTAAATACTTCAATAAAGTACAGCCGAAATCAGTTTTGCTCCCGCTGCCTTTTTAAAAACATTGTTTTAGCGTGCATGCATGCTAGCGTATGTTTTAAGCTAGCATATGTTTTAGCATGCCTGCGCCCAGTAATGCCTTATGTATGTGTTCAATTTAAGGAACAATCAGCCTTATGTATGTGTTCAATACATAAGGCTGATTGTTCCTGCCTGCGCCCAATAATGCCTTATGTATGTGTTAAATACAGAAATAGACCCCGTAACGGAGACTGCGCCTTTTAATACAGTGCGCCCTATGGTCATGGAAATATGGTATTTACTTTATACAATGTAAGTAAAGTTACCTTTCAGGGTTGGTAGCTTTTCGTTATTTCTTTTATAGGCGTCAATTATTTAATAAAAGATCGTTTGCTTATCCATCATCCTGTTTCTTGTGTGTTTTTTTTTTTTTTTTTAAAGAGGCCTCCGTGGTCCTTCATGCCAGGCGATTGTAAGGGGTCTGGAAATGCCCCTGAATACGAGGTTACGAAACCCAAGAAGGAACGCTGAGTTAACACCACACTTAAAAATATTTTCTGCAATTATGACTTTAGTACTATGTTCGTGATAGACTATCGCTTGTTCTGACTTAGACTGACCTAGATAGATTAGATCAAACAGATAGATAGATAGATAGATATTGAAAATAATAGTACAAAATGGGAATAATAATAAATATAAGTGATAGATTATAATATAATGATGAATTATAATACACCCAATATGTACGGTCATTTTAAAATACGTACTTTTATCATTTTATATGCACCTGTGGCTGAAAAAGCACAGCGTGGAGAGTCTCTGTCGCTGAACTGCACAGGTGCGGTCAATGAATAGAGCCAGTAATAGTATTAGTATAAGATAGCTAAGATTGGCCAGGGCAATCTGATTCCTCCTTGACATTCGCGCCTTGTTGTTTGTGGTCCCATAAAAAATAGAGTAAGGTATATGCGCCGCCTCAAAACATTGTTTCCCGATAACAACACCAGGGGTCGCAGTTTCAGTGTGTTGGTATATGTGCAATCAGTCGCCTGGTGTGCGGTTGTGAGTTATCGACTGCAATTTGTCGCCCGGTTTCATCGCTGGGTTTGCGGCGGGCTTTAAATCCACTCTTTTGACTATTGTGGGATGGGGAAACAACTCTGAAGCGACTCGTTTGATGGCTTCACCTTTCACCTCGCCATGAAGCAAAGTCAATGAATGCAATGTGTGAGGAGCTCATGACTCACCTTCCTCTTGGCGGGCTTGGTCACGGAGGTCGCGACCTCCACAAAGGCCCACAGCGCATAGAGCCTGGAGGGGAAGAGGAGCAGAACAGGAAGCTTTAAAAAGCACCAGCGGCTGAATCGAGTCTTTATCCCGTGACAGTGACATAAATGGGCTTTAGTAATGATGGCACGACACAGGTGGCAGACGGGTGGTCTCTTGGAGGGGTGAACCAAAGTTGATTTTTTCCCCCTTCATGTTTCCACAGGCAAACATCTCCATCAGTGTGGGAAAAAGCCTGCGAGGCGCTAACAAACTAATGGGTTTAAACAGCAAGCATGTTTTCCCTTCGCATGCCTCTCTCTGCGACCCAACACGCCCTGTGGATGTACTACACTCACACACGCACGCACGCACACACTGGCAGGCACAATCAATCAAATAGCTTTAATTCACCCGGCGCCGTAAAGCTCCTTTTATTTGACGTTTGCTGGTGAGACAATGCGGTTTTCTGTTGGAGAATGCTGTTGTAGTTGGAGTTTTGTCATTTCTGAAGCGTAATGACCTGTAACAGAGTGCAGATCAATAGATGCAAAAGGTTTATCTCGCTTACTTTTATTCAAGGGGGACTTTTTTTCTTTTACCTTTAATTCCGGTTGGCTGTTGTTTCTGCTTTGGGATGGTGTTTTTACGAGTGACTTTGGTGATTTGTGTCATTTCTGTTGGTTGTACTTTATTTACTTTTCTTCAGAACATTAAAATATTATATAATTTCTGTCATATCCCAAGCATTTTGACCCGCGGCAGACTGATTTCACTCACTTTTCTACAGTGGTGCCTTGAGATACGAGTTTAATTCCTTCTGTGACCACGCTCGCTCAACTCAAAACATGCGGATGTCAAAACATCTTTCCCCACTGAAATTAATGGAAATGAAAGTAATCTGCGACAGACTCCCCCCCTCACCTCAAAAAAGAAGAACGGACAGTGAAGACAGAAATCATCCAAAGAGAGGGGGTGTTATGGGCACAAGAGATACCCTTCAAAATTGATGAAAAGACAAGAAACTGCTCAGGGAGGCTGCCAGCAACATTGAAGGAGCTGCAGGATTTTATGGCAAGCACTGGCTGTTTAGTACAAGTGACAACAATCTCCCATCTTCATATGTTTGGGCAATCGGTAGGGGGTGGGGGCAAGACAAAGCCTTATCTTACAAAGAAAAACATCCAGCAAGTCTACATTTGGCAAAAACCACACCTGTAATCTCCCATGTGTGTTAATGTTCTATGGCAGGGGTGTCAAACTCATTTTTGTCACGGTCCGCATCATAGTTATGACTTCCCTCGGAGGGCCGCTACAACTGTGAGCAATTTTGATTTGCTTTCGCGGGCCACATAATATGATGCGGTGGGCCGGATCTGGCCCCCGGGCCACCCGTTTGACACCAGCGTTGCTATGGTCTGATGAAACCAAGGTTGAATTTTTGGCCATAATTCCAAAAGGTGGGTCTGGCCCAAACACAACCCTTCTCATCACCCAAAGAACACCAGAGCTACAGTGACGTATGGTGGTGGCAGCAACATGCTTTGGGGCTGTTTTCCTTCATCTGCAACAGGGGCCTTCGTCAAGGTGGAGGGAATGATGAACCGCTCCAAATACCAGTCGGTGTTATTAACACAAAATATTCAAGTTTGTGCAAAAAAAACAATTTAAAAAAAGTCAGGAAAGGCCTACTAGCACATCTGAACTTTTTCTGAGGTTAATTAGAGGCACCTTCAATGATGGCGGGTGGGGGCTAACTTCGGTTAAACATCAGAGTGAATGTTTTTGCTAAATTCTGAACACAGCCACATTCCCAGTTATAAAATGTGCACTCTTGTGCGAGCACATTATCTTTTGTTTATGTTTACTTTCCCTTTTCAAGAGATTTTTTTTTTTTTTTTTTTTTAAATTGAGTTGTACACGTTATAAGTCACTATTAATGGTGGAAAAGGTTTTACAATGATTAGCCTTGTTTTGGGGGGTGTGGACTTTTTTACTGTAAATGCACACGTTTTATAGTGCTTACTTTTATTAATGGTTTACTTTATTCACCTTCATTTGTGGCGGCTATTGAAGAAAGCAGTGGTTTGTTGGTGCAAAAAAAAAATTTTGGGGTGGGGGGGGGGGGGGGGGGGGGGTGTTAAAGTATTCCCTTACAGAGCTGCCAGCTACTACGCGACTGTGCGGACAAGTGTGTTGTAAACAAGCGTTTAAAACACCATGTCACCGTCGTGACGTGCTCCTAAACGCCTCACAACATTTCAAGATGGACCTGTCTTTTCTTTCCGTGCGCTCCAAGAAGAACCGCAAGCGTCACCGCGGCGTGCAGCCCGCAAGCCACACTTGAGTGCGGGTAATTGCCAGTGTGGCGCACCGCCGCTTTCTCCCTCAGTCTGGAAGTGCACAAGAGTTACCCCCCGAAAAAGACATACACGGGCACGGAGCGACTCACAAAGGCTCCCCTCCCACCCCGGCGCACAACAGAGCCGCCGAGGCCGAAGTAAAGACCCCCTGCGCAGCCCCGCGCTACTGTGACACAGTGTTCCAGCTTGCAATCATCTCACTTGCAAAGATATATCGCAACGCATCGCGGTCAGACGCGGCGACCATTTTAACTGCAATCCATGCGCAACCAGGAGAAAAAGAAAAGAAACAAAGTTTGTGCGTAAAAGCCACCCAAAACATTCTCGAACAATCACGCGTGGCCCGCGTGTGCCTACCTGAAGATAGAACCGAGCCGCATGCTCCACCGACTCCAGCACCGATGATCAGTCCAGTTTGGGGATCGATTGTTGGGCTGGGGGGCGGGGGGTGGGGGGAAGCAAACAATCAATGAAGTGTCCAAGTTTTTCTTCTCTCTCTCTCTCACTTTCTGTGCGTGTGTCCCCTTCCTCCTGTCGCTGCCTGCCCGCCAGTGTGCAAAGTGGGAAGTCTTCCGTTTTTTTTTTCCTTTTCACAAACACGCACACACTCGACTCGTCCACTTCTTTTTTTTTTTTTTTTCTCCCCTCCTTGCAACCTTATTAGGAACTTTTCCCCGTGCTTATTTTTGTCTTAATAAACTATTAAACCACTAATTATACATTCGTGGTCAGAGGTTTACATACACTCATCAAGGGCATGTCATCATTATTGACTACTTTTACTGATTTGTTGCAATAGTCCTTTTTCAAAGGTGAATTGATTTTGCTTTTCAATGACTCGATTTTCTCGATGGGTGTTCATTTTGTCCGGTTCTCCTCAACCTTGATCGAGCCAAGGCACATATTTTTTTGCATTGGAAAACTCTCACAGCACACCAACAACCAAACATGTCACAAAAATTATACACGGTACCCTGAAAAAGTGATGATCTCCTTTCAATTTACAAATTGACTTAATTGGCATGGCTTACAGTCTCCTGTTGTATGAATGGTAACCCTTTGATACACGGCTTTATTGTAACTTCTGCCATCTAGTGGAAGAGAGTTTAATTCTTCGGCCTGCCACTCTACGTCGCTGGCATAGATGCACTAACAAAGACACAACATTTGTAGTTGAGAAATAATCATTTTCAGACCAAGTGACATTGGATACAGTGGTTGGGAATAACTGGTTTAGACTAATTGATTTCCTGGCATGGAGCAGTTTTTAGAGTGGGTAATTTATGCATTTTTTCCCCCATTTAAAATAGTTCCCAGATGTCTGTAAGAACTTGTCTGCGAAATGCCCAGGACCAAATACACAAATGATCAAGGATATAGTACACACTACAACCTCTTTTTTTTTTTTTTTTTTTTTTTTTTGACACTCACTGAACTCAGTCTGTTGAGGGAGGTGTTCCTGTCACATGCAAATGAACCACTGCTCACCCAACCCCCTATTCAAAAGTTGGTTACATGGTAACTGGGGCGGAGCTTAGGTGGTGGCATCTTGTAGAGTCTAAAAAAAAAAATAAAATAAAAAAAATAAAATAAAAAACTGTGAAAGCACATGCAAGCCCCCATAAAGACAGCATTTCATCACCAAGTCGCCAAATAACACTTTTCAATGGCCGTGCTGATCAGTTGGCGTGGCACATGCAGCAGACACATCGGCAAACACGAACGGCCCCCATCCCACACGTTGACAAAAAAACAAGTGTTGCTCATCAGAAGCCAATAGCAACCTGTGCATCCAAGAAAACTCACTGCAGCTTTGCTTACCTTTTGGCTTTGACAAAGTGTTTCAGACAGTGGAGTGTGGCTGTGTCTTGAAAGTGGCAGATCTTCACCCAGCCTAGCGGTCAAGTCCTCAGTGTAGAAACTTGATGTGGTGGCTGGTTATTATTTAAATGAGCCCCACTGTTACATCACAATAAACCTCCCGATGGACGGCCAGGTGCTCCCGGGAGCCAAAAATTTCAATTGTGTGGCATAGAACAGCTTTTTAAGCACAGTCCAGAAATGTTCAATAGGTTCGAGGTCGGGGGCTTTGGGAGGGCCATTCCAAAACCAGTCAAGCAATACAGTGTTGGAACACCCAACTGTGTCCAACCTTCAAGCCATCTGGAGGTGAAATGGAAGAATTCGGAGCTCGTCCTTCACTCCATCCACCTTGTCCAACGAACTCCAGAGCATGACGCTATCAACGCCTTGCAGCTTCCTGGGTTGTCCCTAAGGATTCTCATTTCTAACCAATTTCCACATATATTGACAGTTTTCTTCCAGATCATGGTGTGGTGACACATCCAAATCAATTGAACTTATCTAAAAGTGGATGAACTGATCTTGGAAATTACAGATGGATTGTTGGCTCCAAAAGCCTTCCCCACTTTTGGTAAACAATTCCACTTCCTAAATCTTGACGGAGTTGCTTAGACCTTCCCCATTTTTCTGAGCACTGGTCGATCCAAGTGCTGTCAAACAAATCATTTTCATGCTGGCAAAGAGAAACCACCAGCTGCAGTAAATCATCACCACCAATGAGAACTTAATAGAACTTGGCCCTGTCAAGTTAAATAGAAAAGAAAAAAAAATTTGAATTGAGAAACTTCAGTGCCACTAAAAGACAGGTACAAGTATGTGTTTACATTGGTGCCTAGAGATAAGAGTTTAATTTGTTCCATGACTATGCTTGTAACTCAAAACACTTCATCTTTCCCCAGTAAAATTAATGGAAATGCCATTCATTCCAGCCTCCACCTGGAAAAACAAAAACAAAAATTTTTTTTTTGTTTTTTATTCATCAGGAAAAGGTCACTCTATAAAATGATACAGTGGACCCCCTGCAGATTCACCTGTTACCAAATTTATTTTTATTTATTATTATTTTTTTTTAACTTTAAAAATTTTGGGGTATGGAAAACACATTGTCAATATATTCCCACCTATTCAAGAATTTTAGGGTATACGTGTATAATTTGTGTGTGTGTGTGTGTGTGTGTATATATATATATATATATATATATATATATATATATATACACACACATACACAAAAATATATATACACACAAATATATATATATATATATATATATATATATATATATATATATATATATATATATATATATATATAATTATATATTGTCTATATGGCCATATATATATATATGCCATATATATGTATATATATATGGCCATATAGAGAATATTAGAATATATGCCGGTGAGTATTGTTATATTGTCTGTCTACATGTGTTGATGCAACGTTTGTGTTCCAATATCTGTTACTTAAAGGGTGTTACTTAAAGTGTTAGTCAGTCAATGGCATTTCTCATTATGTCCTATCATAAAACCACTTGAAGTCTCTTATTGAAAGATTTGTTCACTTTCTGCCAAACCGCTACTTGTTGTAAAGTGAGTCAAGTTCACCGCCACCATACAGTGCTTGAATCTCAAATCTTTAAGTAAAAGCAAAAAAAAATCATCAGCTTGACGACTCGTATCTTTAAAAAAAAAAAAAGGAAAACGCTTAAGTCGGGCCACTGGCATCTCAAGGTACCACTGCATAACATTAATGGACATAATGAATGTTTCTGAGTACAACTGCATGTGTGGGGCAGAGGAGAGGCGTAATGGAAGGATTACACAACTGTCTCTGTGTCGCCCTTCCACACATGCACATGCACACGCCGACACAGCGGGCCCTGCCCCTGCTATCATAACTCTCTTGGGTGCACAGTTCATCCTAAGAAAGCTTCATTGTGCTGGCTCGCACTGATCGCGGCACATGTTCCGCTCACGGTCGGAAGCGGCATCTGCAGCACGGCAGGGGGAACAAAAAGTATTGTTGGATGCCATCGTGCCAATGCAAACATGAATGTCCTCCGACAAACTGGATGGGAGGACCGTATGCTTATGCAGTGTTGCTTCCACAATGTCATGTACAGTATTAGGGGTCCTCCATCTATTTTCTGTACCGCTTATCCTCACTAATTTGATCAATAATGGTAAAAACATGCCCCACTGAGTTTCCTCTTTAAAAGAAATCAATTACTGTAATTTTACTGATCTGAGCATTTGAATTATTGGCAGTTCATAATTGGTCATAATTGTTTTTAAGAAGAAAAAATCATTCTAAGGTAATATTTTTCAAACTTTTAATGCCAAAATGTCTGTGCTGTCTGTCCCAATGGAAGTTTTATGATTTTCAACAGAGTTTGAAGGGCAACGTGTAAATGATGCAAATCACGAGATTTTTTATAAAGCGGTTTGTCATACCGTTACGCAAGAAGTGTATTTTAGTGGGCTACCATCATTTGCTCTGTCAATCAATTTTTGCCTTTAGTATCAATGGTCAAAATTTTAAATCATCAATAGTTTCAGCTTGGGAGATATTTACCCATATAAAAACCAAGCCAGCACTAGTACTGTTATATAGAGCACATATAGACAAACACTCACGTTCACACCAATGGATAATTCAGTCTTCAATGAACCTAACATGCACGTTTTTGGAATGTGAGAGGAAGCAGGAGCACCCGGAGAAAACCCACACAATCACCGGAAGAACAGAGATTCGAAAGCCTGCATCTCAGAACGTCAACCTGCTAACCGCTAGGCCACTGTGCGTTCGCTAAAAAAATGATATTTCATAAATGTGTACACAAGCGGAGTGACTTCTTGACCAGTCCTGCTATAATTACTGATTAGAACCCCAAGTCAGAGAGATAGGAGTAATACATGCCAACTGACTTAATGGAGTTGCATTATTATTTTTATGGTGACCACAAGTTTAAATCTGATCATAACTCATGTTACTAGGAATAAACAGGCATAACATTATCAACGTTTTATTAGTAAGCCGAACATCACCTCTTTCCTTATAAATAGATAGCAGTTACTCTAATTGCATTAAATGTCTGCAAATAACAGTAATGTTTCATTCAACTTAAGCACCAAAATGTAAATGCTGCACTTCTGTGTGTGTTTGTGTTTGTTTGTGTGGGGCTGCGGTGTAGAGCAGATGTGCAAGGTTTCGCCTCCCAAAGTGTTGACACTATTTTTGTTTGCTTGTGATTCCCCAACATTCCCTGTGAGTCACAACAGGTTTTCTTTATTTATTGCCTTCTTCATTTTGGAGAGTGCTTTCCAAAACTGACGACAAAAAAGGAGCAGTCAGAAAGACAAAATGTTTGGTTAAAGTCTGGTGAAGTAGTTGGACAAAGACTAACAATGATTTTCTTTCTCTGGCAAGTTTGGAGAAAGATGCTCGTTGACCGACTTTGTGGTCATAAACCTACCAACAGAGCAAAGGTTCAAAGTGTTGGTGCCTGTCTCGTGATTATATTTACAATGGCGCCTCTCAGTAATGCTGGTTGAACTCCCATTAGTTTGCTTATAAACTATATATGACATGGAAAGTAACGGAATTAGAACTAATATTGAGATACGAACCATTGTTCAGCTGAGTTTTTGCTTTGACTTGCGAGCGTAAACTTGAGAGCCGAGCTCATGTCATTCCCAGTTGAAGTTTACTGTCAAACTAAACATAAAACATTAAAATTATCACATAGCCGCCTTTAGTCCGCTAGCTTAATGCTAACACATAATGGGAAATGCAGATATAACCCTTTAAGCAACTGATATTTGAACACTGATGGTGGAGCAACACATTTAGACATTCAATGTAACGGTACTCACAGTCATATATTCTTAATCTTCTGCAAGGACTTGAAACGAGCCGAGACATCTATACTGTACGGATGTCCATGTACGTTATATCTGTCTGTCTGGCCAAGGTTGGCAGCAGCACGACGGCCATTCATTTGATGCAAAGTGTGACAAAAACGGTTTCATTCTTTTGAATTCTATATAATTATGTCATTGCTGTATCATTTTTACGGAGAACAATCTAATTGAGTTCTATTTTACTCATGTAAAAAAAATATTTTGGGGACGGAGGCTCGAAGGGAATAATGGTATTTCCATTCCTTTCTATGGAGAAAGGGTTGGAATGCCCTATTACACATATTAGCAACACTGATGCATCCCCAAGATGACCTCTTGTGCCTGGAAGGTCAATCTCTGCACATTACAAACTTTACATTCTTCTGTTAATGTCCATGGCAACTTGCCTGTAGCCATTAAACTGAGCAGCCAGGACAGAGGTGGGCAGCGCTTTCCTAGGTGGCGACCTTGTGACATTGAGGACGAGCACCGGTTTTTGGTGACGTCCGTGTGCCTCATGAGTCATAGCGACGTCATCTCTCTGTGACTCACATTTTCATTTAAAAGGACATTCGAGCGGTCTAGGATCACACACTGAAAAGTAAAGCTTTTCCACTACGGTGTTCCCCAGCAGCCTAATTACCACTATGGTGGGCTACGCACAGAGCTAGGGGAACGACAGTCTCGTAATTGTGCTTTTGCTTTGAAATGACCTTCCAGAAAGTAGTCATTTTTCTCATTTTATATATAGTTTTTTGTCATATTAGATTTTTTCGCTATGCCTTTTCCGTAACATTACAACTTTATTTTTGTTATATTAATCCTTTTCGTCATAACATTACTTTTTTTGCACAACATTAAACCCAATAAGTAGTTCCCCCCACCCCCCAAAAAAAACACTTTCATTATCATAAATGTAACTGGGTCCTATGGTCTCATACAGGCGCCACACACACTAAGGCTAATAATGCTGCCGCTAGTGCTTTTCTTAGCCGACATGGCGATGGTGATTAACCAACATCAAAGGGTGACCACATTAAAGAGTCGGCTTTTGATTTGATGATTGCAAATAGAAACAGTCACGGGGAGGAATGAGGGTGAATTCCTGGCACATGTATATGTTGGATTCAAGAGGGTGTTGTAGTGGGTGCTATTAGTGAAATGGATATCTTGATATTTAGAAGCAGCGAGTCTATCAGTAAATGCAATTAGCCGGGGGTCATTGCCATGGCCAACAGTGCTCCGTGACCACTTATAGCGCCGAGCTACCACCCTTGTTTCTTTTTTGAGAGCAGTGCTTCTCAAACTGGGGTCGACGAGTCGTTGCGTGGGGAGCTACAAAATAATCTGCAAAAAATGTGAACAACAGGCTTTTTTTGGTTGTTTTTTTAAAACATAGTGCAATACCTGGAGAACCATTAATTAGTTCCACCCCCTCAAAAAAGTCCAAATTTCTTGGTTACATTTTAAATAAGGAAAATAGCACTGTGTTGCATAAAAGACGAACAAAATACAGTATCTTTTTGAAAAGTACAGAGAAAAAGAGGTAATCTGTCAAGGGCGAATCAAGGCAAGTGGACTGTTGTTTGTTGAAGATGTTTCACTTTTAATCCACAAGGCTTCTTCAGTTCTAAATTTTAGGTGTGAACTCCCTGTATTTATGCCTCCATACTTAAAATTTTGAAATGAAGAACTGATGGATTGCCGTGACCTGGATGACTAAGAAGCTACACAGACGTGATTTTTATAAAGTGTAATTACTGTAAATACTGTAGTATTCATGTGTTTGGATAGAATATCCTTGCGAGTGTTGCCGTTTGTATTTACCCGTTTGACGGTCTGTCCCGTTCAACATTGGCAAGGTGGCAGGAGCTTTAGAGCAAGGAAAATCTCAAACCACTCACTTGTATATGAAGGATCAAAGGCAAACATTTACTCAGGTAATTGTATTTATGTTCTTCGATCTTGGAACGTTAGGTACAGAAAGAAGAAACAAAGCTAAGCTCTTGAAACTCAGATTAGTTCCCCCAGCAAGCAGAACGAGGTAACTTCTTTGTTTAAAAAACAAACAAACAAACATTTATGTTTACAGTATGTTTCACTGTAAACATTTTGTCCAATTGCACTTAGTTTTCAAGGTGTTAATCGCTGCACGTGTCTGATGATAGCAATCTGCAAACAATGTGAAGCGCCCATCTGAAAACATCTCGCTTGTTGATTGAACTGAGGGACAGCTGCAATATTAAAAGAAATAAATGTGTATTTTTTAATTCACTTGTTAAAATAGGACCTTGCTTGAAATGTTGACTTGAATACCACAATAATGGAAAAATGCTTTTTCTTTTAAGATTACAACTTTTTATACTGACAAAATGTCCTTGTTCTTTTAAAGACTACAACCTGATGTTATTGAAACATTATTTTTTTTCTCAAAAATATGTATTTGTGATTGTCATTTATAAGTGGGGGTCCCCCTGTAGGAGGTCCCTGGATCTAAAAAGTTTGAGAACCCCTCCCTGAGAGGCAGTGACTGACAATGCATAGGACATTCAAACTGGGATGAGCACAGACGAGTGAACACAGGACGGAGACATGCCGTGGTTGCAGGGAGGGCCCGCGTGTAGCAACAGATCAGTTATTTGTCTCGGATGGCTGATCTGACTAATAGCATTGCACATCACAGTGGGTCACAGCAACCCCATGGGGGTCATAAATCACTCAAAAAAACCTCCAGCACGTATCCCGCCCCAAGACACAAGCGCCAACCCCAAAAGGCTCCCTCCCTCGGTGTGCCCTTTTACAGTCCAAGTTCATGAGGCCCTCAGGCGGAAGGTCACGGGCCTCAGGGGGTCTGAGTGTGCGGCGCCGCCTGACGCTAACGGGGAAGATTTAAGGGGCACCAAGTGAGTGGGCAGCCATGGGGACCTTCGCGGTGCTTGACCCAAACTGTTCTCATTCCGCAAAAGCTACAACTATCTGGTGTTCATTTAACCATGATGACGGCAGATGTCTAAATGCAAAGGGAACCGGCAGGGCGGAAACTTGCTGCGGGGAAGATTTATGTCTCCAGGATGGCCATGAAACAGTACCAGGAGTCTTTACATTACGTTATGCAACATGCACGCTTTTGGTTTTGGTCACATGTATGGATGCTGTAGAAAGGGATTCATATTTCCGTGAAAAGTGGCGAGCTGCATTTATTTACTAAACTGCTGATGGGATGGAGGGGGAAGGCCTTTATTTGGGTGCGAAAAACATGATCACTTTTTCTCATATTTGTAATTTTGCTTGTAACATTCTCGTGACATTTGCACTTCAAGAAAAATGTCAACATTTTCACACAAATGTCTCTGGTAAGATTACAACTTTATATTCATAACATTGACTTTTGTTGTTTTATAGTACAGCCAAGTGGAGCTTAAAGCTAAAACAATTTAAACTATTCCTGCGAAATAGGGAGAAACTTCAAGAAATAAAGCAGACTGCAGAAAAAAAATAAGTTGCGCGGGTCCCTGTAACAATCGAGCGATCACGTCAGTCTATTTGAATTGTCGATCTTTAAATCCCCATGTAATGCAAGATAATCGCCAATACTGCACCGGGAACTTTAAATTTCAAACATGGTAAACACTACACACCTAATTCTTTTGAGAGACTGTTTAGGTACGTCACTCTGTGTTGCCATTTTGGTTCGCGACAGAATGCAAATTGCTTATCTACTGTAACAATGGTCACTTTTGTTGTGTTTTTATTTTTGTAATTTTTTTTTTGCTTTTTTAAAAAAAAATTTTAAATGAATTCTGTCCTTGTAATAATGCTCCTTGAAAAACGTCAGACAACCTTCTCCACTTCAATAATCCTTGCAGGACCATATTTCTACTAGAATGGCTGAATATCCGAGGAATGGTAAAACATTTAGTTATCAATAGGATTTACAATGGCAAGACCGCAAGTCTAAAGAATGACAGTCTATGATGTAAGGAGGAGAGGTTTTGTTGTAGGCCCCTTGGTGGTGGTCCAGAAAGTGAAACAGAGCAAGACAGTCCTGGTCAAATGTTGTACTAACAAATGGACGACATGAACTGCAGTACACCCATGGCGGACATCAAAGTAATCCGAAAACCATGGTAGACATGTACAGTGACCAGGACGTGCGCTGGCTCTCCTTCTCTGGCTGGCTATGCTGCAGTAGCACTGGAGCGGCATCAAGACCACAACTGAGTCCGGTTGAAAAGATTTGAAAATTTATGACCAAAGTCTGGATTTGCAAACATGGCAGCCAGCCGCAGCGCGTATAAATATCACATGAAAGTATGTTGGCATCTGGCCTTTTCACACTGCGTGTGTGTGTGTGTGTGTGTGTGTGTGTGTGTGTGTGTGTGTGTGTGTGTGGACTTGCACTTTCACTAAGGCAACAAGGTGCTCCAATGTCATAGCTTTTCTAACACCTGTATATATGTATATACTGTACATATGTGTGCACATTGTTCTTATTCCATGTAAGCATTCTATTTAATTTAATATTATTAAATCTGCAAATAATGAAAGGAAATGGTGGCATTGTTGTGATTGCCCTTTGTTGGTTAACTGGATTAAGCAAAAGCTACACATGCAATTGACTTGAAACTTTGTGTAGGAATGGAAAGACATTTAAAGTTTTTGCAAATACAAGTAACAATGTCCAGTGGGGCAAAAATGTATTTAGTCAGCCACCAATTGTGCAAGTTCTCCCAATTAAAAAGATGAGAGAGGCCTGTAATTTTCATCATTGGTATACCTCACCTATAAGAGACAAAATGACAAAATTTCTGGCTCTCACAGACCTGTAACAACTCCTCCACTCGTTACATGCATTAATGGCACCTGTTTGAACTGATCAGTATAAAAGACATCTGTCCACAACCTCAAGCAGTCACACTCCAAACTCCACTATGGCCAAGACCAAAGAGCTGTCAAAGGACACCAGAAACAAAATTGTAGCCCTCCACCAGGCTGGGAAGACTGAATCTGCAATAGGTAAGCAGTTTGGTGTGAAGAAATCAACTGTGGGAGCAATTATTAGAAAATGGAAGACATACAAGACCACTGATAATCTCCCTCGATCTGGGGCTGGTAAAAATGATCACAAGAACGGTGAGCAAAAATCTCTGAACCACACGGGTGGACCTAGTGAATGACCTGCAGAGAGCTGGGACCAAAGTAACAAAGGCTACCATCAGTAACACACTACGATGCCAGGGACTCAAATCCTGCGCTGCCAGACGTGTCCCCCCCGCTTAAGCCAGTACAAGTCCAGGCCCGGCTGAAGTTTGCTCGAGAGCATTTGGATGATCCAGAAGAGGATTGGAAGAATGTCATATGGTCAGACAAAACCAAAATAGAACTTTTTGGTCAAAACTCAACTTGTCGTGTTAGGAGGAGAAATAATGCTGAGTTGCGTGCAAAGAACACCATACCTACTGTGAAGCATGGGAGTGGAAACATCATGCTTTGGGGTTGTTTTTCTGCAAAAGGACCAGGACGACTGATCCGTGTAAAGGAAATAATGAATGGGGACATGTATCGTGAGATTTGGAGTGAAAACCTCCTTCCATCAGCAAGGAAGATGAAACGTGGCTGGGTCTTTCGGCATGACAATGATCCCAAACACACACCCCCCGGCAACGAAAGAGTGGCTTCGTCAAGAAGCATTTCCAGGTCCTGGAGTGGCCTAGCCAGTCTCCAGATCTCAACCCCACAGAAAATCTTTGGAGGGAGTTGAAAGTCTGTGTTACCCAGCGACAGCCCCAAAACATCACTGCTCTAGAGGAGATCTGCATGGAGGAATGGGCCAAAATACCAGCAACAGTGTGTGAAAACCTTGTGAAGACTTACAGAAAATGTTTAACCTCTGTAATTGCCAACAAAGGGCATATAACAAAGTATCAAGATGAACTTTTGTTATTGACCAAATACTTATTTTCCACCATAATTTGCTAATGAATTCATTAAAATTCAGACAATATGATTTTCTGGATCCCCCCCCCCCCCTCATTTTGTCTCTCATAGGTGAGGTATACCTGATGATGAAAATTACAGGCCTCCCTCATCTTTTTTAAGTGGGAGAACTTGCACAATAGGTGGCTGACTAAATACTTTTTTGCCCCACTGTAGGTAGAAAAATGTATGGTATTTTTACTTCACGCCATTTTAGCCAGTTCCCATACCCAAATCCTAATGGTAGAATTCTGCTCACCGTTTTATATCATTTTCAATTAACCAGGAAGTAGCCCACTTACATACAGGTAACCAAAGAAAAATATGTCACTGTTACAATATAAAAAAATATATATATAAAAACGAGAAAAATAACTTAACATAAAGACCATAGAAATACAAAAATAAACTGTTACGAACAAAATAAAAAATAACTAGGAAGAAATATACATAAAATGAGATTATTCGTATACGATAAAAATAAAATGTTGAAAAATAGAAAAACAATAGTCAAATACTCAAAATAATAAACTAAATAAAATAAGATAAGTAGAAAGAAACTAATAAAATTACAATGTAGAAATAAAATAAAAAATACAATTCAAATACCAAGAAAAATAAAACAATGTAATACATTGTGGGGGAAACAATGCATCACTCTTGCCAAAGGGTGCGCTTCTGATTGCGGAAACTACCATTCGTTACAATGCGGTCATACAAAGAAGTGATTTTTTTTTTTTTAACTTTTAATTCCATTTTTTTAATTTGCCTTTATTTCTCTGATGTAATTCTTTATATAAATCATGTTTGTGCACATGCTTGGCCATAGAGTGGATTATCCTTGAGTCTGAATGAGGTAGCAGGCCTCTACATTTAGCACATTGTAGGTGACTGACAAGGACTCACTGGCCTTGTGTGAAATCCAAGTTGGAAGAGGCGACAAGGCCTGAAAGGAGCAGAAGAGTGCGCAGTGATGACGGACAAGGACACAAAAGGCAGTGAAGAGAAAGGCGGTGGTCGTAGAAAAGAGGATGAAAGGGTACGGCGAAAGAAAGCCATAATGGCGGATTAGTCGGGAACTGGGTGTGTGAAAGGAGGCAGGAAAGTGGGGGAGGTGGAATGATTTATCCCGCTCAAATGGAGTCAATATTTGCTCCATTCCGCGTGTCCAGTGACAGGCTGTGTGTGAGCAGTAAGATGAGAAAACCAGCTGACACTTATACACTGCTGACAGTGAGAGCTTTCATTGCAAGGCATGTTAGCTTACATTCGGCGTGGATGAGCGTCAGGTGGAAAAAAAAAAAGTGTCAGGATGTGCCTAATGAGAATGTATAGATTAGATGCCTCATGGTCAGTGGCGAGACAAGGACATGAGGAGGAGGGAGGCTGGGAGAGGTCACTGCCAGGGGAGTCTAATTGGCTCACGATAGGACCTTGTTCCAATTAAACAAACAAAGAGCCATTGTTGATAACTCAGGGGACAACAAACAACGTAATGTCCCAGTGTGTGAACGAAGATGTCCACTATCGTTCAAAAGTTTGGGGTCACCCAGACAATTTTATTTTTTCAAACTGTTTTTAACCACATTAACAATGTCCAGACTGTGTTTCGGAATAATGTAACCTTATTGGGCAAACAGTGTTTTTCTTTGAAAAATTAGAACATTTCTTAAGTGTTCCCGAACTTTTGAACGGTAGTGGAAGATGATACAGCTGAGCAGATCCGTACATTTAAATGCAAGTGCTTTGGCAATATTTGCACCTCTTATATCTGTAATTTAAAAAATATATATATCTACAGTTGGATTTAAACCACAGTGGTACCTTTAATTCCCAGTGTACAAACTCAAGCTCAGTCAATTTTTTGCTTTGTGTTGTGAGCCACAATTTAGGTACGAGTGAGATTCAGATACAACAGTGGATGCCTCACCATTCCAAGTCTCCCTCACAGTTATGTAGAGATACAAGAATATTGAGTTAAGAGCTCAGTCATGGAACAAAAACTTGTGAGTCAAGGTACCAATGTATTGTATTGTTTTGTGCTGTAATATGATGGTAGCCAAACTAGAAAAGTAGCTAAATAACGGATTTACAAACACATTGACTTTCTAACAAAGTAATAAGCAGTCATTCAAACAAGCTCGTTTGCTCGGTAACTAACTGACTAACTAACAGCCATAGTCAGGTCTGCACATTCTCCCGTCCACTCAAATCTGTCACTCATGCACCGTCATGCCTGACACGCAACGCTAAAATGTGGGGGTTCTCTGTCAAATCTGGCCCGACGTGGATGCCGCACGCATTCTCCTGTGGACTTAAAGCACTTTTCCAGTGAAGCATTTCCGAGGCCGTTTGAAGTCCAGCACCCTGTGAAGGTGAAACATCATATTGCAGTTTTGATTCAGTTAAATGATCGGCAAAGGCTCACTGGTGAAGATAGTGCGGGACACACCTGGCCCATAACGCTCACCTACGCTTACAGACTGCCCACCGGCCATAATGTGTCCCTACCACATTACACCAATGGCCGAACGGCGACATATTATATAATATTAGGTCTCCCGTTATTACAACAACTACAGTCATCGTAATAGTGCAATGGTGAGTTAGATAGTGAATAATTTGGTTTTTTTGTGTTTCTGTGTCAGTCATCAAATATGTTAAAGTGACTCGCCCGGTCTGTGGTGCAAGGAAGGTTAGGCACCGTTAATCTATGGAAAACCAGGCACGCCCCATTTTTTATTGATGGACCTCCAAAAATGCATTCACTCATAAACACAGTATTCTAATTAAATTACTTTTATTTGATTTCACACAAAAAAAAAAGCATACTCTCCTTCAAAGTGTAGCGTGTTAGACGGAGCAGTGTGCGTGTCCCACTGGCGACGACACATTCGTTACGTAAGGTATTTTCATATTTAGATTTCTGTGACATTCACAAGTCTCAGGTAAATTCTAGGCTCCGTGATTTACAGCCAGCCTCAGACTTCAGTGAGTCACGCCTCTTAGGTGGTTGCACACACATTTCCAGGTTACGCATGATAGGTGTTGTCAGAAGCTTGCATGCCATGTTTATGAAAGGTGAGCAAGCCAGACGTGTACAAAAAAAAAAAACCTAGACGCAAACAGGACAATATGGCCCTAACTAATTAACGAATTAACTAACTAAAACAACGAACAAACTATAACTAAACAACTGACGAACTAACAAAAACAAAGACATAAGCTATAAGATTGAATAACCGACTTACAAAAGAACAAACTAATAAGAAAGAAAACTGCAAGTCAAAACAAAGCAAGAAAATTTGCTAATTAAAGGGATAGCAAACAAACAAGGTAGCTAATACTATGTGAAAACAACTTCACTGATAAGCAGGCTAACAGACAAACAAAAAAAAGTGAGCTAACTGATGGACTAAAAAACAAAAGTTAAATGAAATCATACAAGCGAGCTAACAACAAACAAACAAGTGAGCCCAATTCTTGATGTAAATTGTAACAATCAATCGTTTTTGTTAAAATCTCTTTTTTGAATCTTGAACATTGTAGTTAAGCGTACAAAGAACCCCTAAAAAGCCAACAGCTCAATCCTTTCTGTGAATGTTTATCTCTGTATACAAGCGTTGAGCAGATTAGCAGGCAGAGTGTGCACATGAGGCCTGAGCAACTGATGTGTAACAGGACCCCTCCTTTCTACACAAGAGGGACGTGAGGCTGGATGAAACACACAGGGAGGCCCCTATCACTTCAATCAATACTGTGCCCAAGCCACGCATATTCCCACACAAATTTGCATTTCATCAGAATAGCCTGACATTACTTCTAAGGGCAGATTTAAAGTGAATTCAAGCCCCTTGGACATTTGGCCCCTGTTGTGGGACTGAATTTGAATATAAACCCAAAAGAAAACTAACACCAAAACCATGAAAAAGGTGACCAAAAAAATACCCCAGGTCCCCGCAGATAATTTATTTTGATTGTAACATGAATTAAGCAATCTGGAATACCCCGAAGAGTACAATAAGGCAAAATAAATAAATAAATAAATTCTTCACACAGAAAAACGTATTTACACTGCTCAAGTACATGTTGATGTACAAATTTAAGATTAAAATTAAATTTGCCTCATTTCTTTGCTTTTTTTTTTTTGTTCTGGCCTCCAACTTGAGCCAGGCCCATCTCCACCTGCACCTGATGCCTGCTTCGAGCTATGCCGCATGAATAGCATCCACCTCTTTAAGCACTCTCATTCTGGAAAATAATTGACTAAATTCATTGTCTGTTTCACTTCCTTTTTCACTATTACCAACTTCAAAGGCTAATCACAAATGCATCATCCAGGAAGATATTAAGTACACTATTTTTCCATTTTTATTGGCCATTTCTGAAATTGAAGTTAGTACATTCTGTGTTGTGACATAATCCCTAACATCGCTCCGTCGCTTAATACATTTAACATTAACATCCGTGAACATTAGATAATTGTAGGCGCGTTTCCTAATAAATAATTAATACAAAGTGTACTAGCGCATCAGGTCTTGTCGCCGATGTTACGTGTGCTTCACGGTTCCGCTGGAACCGCAACCAGGGCCACAACTCACAGCACCTCAACGCGAAAATACAAAACACCAGTGCAACAAATACCACACTGGCTCATCTGAAGAGCAAAACTGTTGCTTTACCCCAAGAGTAGCAACAGAGGATGTCCACTCCAGAGGTGGGTAGAGTAGCCAAATATTGTACTCATGGAAGAGTACTGTTACTTGACAAAAATGTGATTCGAGTAAAAGTAAAAAATAGTCCTCCAAAATATTACTTAAGAGAAAAAAGTACACCGTGAAATAATTACTCAAGTACTGAGTAAATAGTGAGTTACTTCTGATTTTTTTAACCTCAGCATGAACATCAATATAAAAAAATAAAATGTGAATGTGCAAAATCTGATGATGCTGTGTGTGTGTGTATATATGCAGTCAAATCTACAAAAAACATCTGCAACCGTTTTCTAAAGTTATAAGTGAGCTGAAATATCCACATTTTGGCAGACAGCGCCAGAAAAACACTACAATCCAGGAAAGCTGTTGTTTTTGTTCGTCTAAATGTAAACACGAGCAGTGCGCCGCTGCCTTCATGGTAACGACGACCTTGCCAACATGGCCGCCACGTAGGCACAACAATCAACCGGGCTGGCTTATCTAGTGTTAATACCTATGGCCAGAAAGCCCAATAGAAGACGTTGTCTGAGGTCATGTGACTTTGTGTTGTTTGATTGGTGAACTTGACCTCAACGTCACTAGCCCTTAAACTGGATTGGCGCAAACAGTGCCCGATGCGGAAGTCGAAGTCGTAGTCTCGCGCACAAAATAGTTGATAAATAAACAATAATTGATAAATGAAAGTAGGGAGCGACATTTAGATAATTTTAAGTAAAAGTACTGTTACTTCTTAAAAGCAGAAGCGGCGGAAGTGTTTTCTCTGGTCTCGTCAACTCTTATTACTTACCCAAAGCAGGTCCCGAGCGCACAGGCGGAACCTCAGGCCAATGCGCTGGCATATTAGTCCGCCGTGGAGTAATATTCACAATTACATCTGTGTGTGGATGGGTGGAATGGATCTAGCTGCCACGGTTTAAGGAGTGCGAAACAGCCTATGACGACAGCGATGGCGACCCCCCCCACGGAAAAACTCATCGGATCGATACGAATCACGTAAATGGCCTATTTTGAGTTCAAAACGGCGAATTTCACCGAAAGGCGACTGATTTGCATGTACGTACAATTCAACAAACGCTGACTTTGGGATATTCTCTGAAATTTATAAACACAGTGCAACCTCTGAGGTCAAAATACATTTCGCTTAAGGGATGAAATAATGAAAGTAGAATTGCATGATTTGTTTGACATAGTTTTTAATTACTGACGCAACCCACGCATATTTTTATCTGGGCTTGAGACCAGCTGAGACTGGGTCTCTGGGCACTGGCAGAAATCAAACCCGCGACATTGGCATGCAAGGCACGACTACAGTACCAGTGTACCTCTCGCCCAGTCAGCTGGGGCATGTTCCAGTTCAATCATAACCCAAACTAGAGGCTGACACGGGAGTGGATGTTGACTCCTGCTCCATCCCACTCCCACTGAGGTTGATCCTACTCCCTCCCAATACCAGGTGAGTGTTTAAAAGAAAAAAAAAATCCTGCATCACATTATTACATATACACCACAAATTGATGGATAACTAGTTTTGAAAGCAGAAGTCAAGATCATTTGTTCAACTATTCTTTTAGTTGGGTTAGCAAAATTGGTTTGGTAACAAAACAATGCTTGAAATATCTCAACATTATTATTTAATAAATCTGACAGTTTAAAACTTTGGTACAGATTTTTACAAGAATCATGGAAGTTGACTCGAATGATTTTCTTTTGCAAGCCACATAAATTGATGTGGCAGCCAGATGTGGCCCACGGCCCTTGAGTTTGACACGTGTGTAATGTAAACTATTGATATAGGCAAATCATAAAATTTTTTAGGCAAGGCATCAATTACTTGCGTTTTTTGCTATTCACAGCAGGGCTCGGTCCCTATCCCCCATAATCTCTTTGACAGTGTCAATCAAAACTGGGCATTATTATCTTTGTGGTTTTTGTTACAGCTCTTTGTATTGGTTCTCATTAGATTTTGCAGTATACACATCAGTTATTTGCCGATCTTCGGCCACAGCTGTGTTTTTTCCTCAAGTAGACTTGACGATTGTAATGGTCTTCTGACTGGACTCCCCAAAAGAGCTTTAAACGGCTGCAACTCGGGTTCTGACAAGAACAAAGAGGTCAGAGCATATTACTCCAATTCTAAAGTCTCTACAATGGGTCCCAGTCAGCTTTAGAACAGATTTTAAAGTTCTGCTACTAGTCTATAAATCACTAAATGGTTTAGGTACTGAATACATGAAAGAAATGCTAATGGTACATAAACACAGTAGGGCTCTGAGATCTACAGAATCAGGTCAAATAGTGGACCAGAGAGTCCAAAGCAAACATGGTGAAGCAGCATTTCGCCATTATGCTGCACACAAATGGAATACGCTTGCTAACAGAAGTGACGTCAGCCCCAAGTGTGAATGTTTTTAAGAGTTAAAAGCTTCTTTTCCCCCCCCCCCTCATGCTTTTTAGGGCATTTTGACTTAAATGATATTTCTTGAACTGCACGCTGTTTTAATTGTACATTTATTTTTCTTTTAAATGTTTAGCTGTTTTTTTCTTCTTTGTTTTTAAATGCTTTTAATCATGTAAAGCCCATTGAGTTAACTTGTGTATGAAACACGCTATATAAATACATTTGCTTTGCTTCATGCAATTTACACTGATAACCCATAAACTCGTAACTTACACACTACAGCTAGCTCTAGTCTCGCATGAACTGTCCGGTCCTAGCCTGGCCATCCTTCTTCAGTGGCTTCAAGTTACCCTCCAAAAGGCAGGAATCCTGAAAACAGGTCAAAACTCCCCAAGGCGCCCCAGCACAACTCACAAATATGAGCAAAGGGAGGAAAGGTTTATTCAACACGGAACGTGTGAGAATGGAGATTTTTACTGGTGTTGAAATGTGTTGAGAGAAAGAAATGGTATGCTTCTTAGATCTCACATCCAGAGGTCTGTGAGAGGTTTGTATGCAGCTGTTTCATATGTGTGACATATTCTCTTGTCCATGCTCACAGCTAAAGAGGGACACAACAGCATTTGGCGTCTCCGAGCGAGCAAATTCAGAGCTGATGCTGGCCTTTGCCTCTGCAGCGACTCGCCTGCGGGAGGTGAGTGCAAATGCAAATATTTGGGAATCGGTTTATTCGTCTAAACTGGCCTGAGAGTCAAGATAACCTCCGACCTTCCCCTGAACCCATGAACTCCTCCCCCCTGAGAGGGATTCAACAGGTTGGCTCCAACAATAAACTCTTTCACACAGGAAGCCCACTCTCTAATACGAAAGGTGTCGCCAGGGAAAAGCGGGTCAGTGCATGCGGCATAGCACGCATATTTCACATCACATTGAGGCCAGTTAATTCTGTATGCTTTTGTCTGCTGTCTTATAGGTTCTCTGGGAGCACACTCAGTATCATCTTCTCCGGCCAGTGAGAGAGCTCCGTTAGCTTCTACAAAGAATCCTCCAGGGTGCAAAGAGAGCGGCGCAATGAAAGCTGCCGGATCAGTGAGTCGGTCCAGATCAAATAAGGAACAACGTGCAGGATCTTGCTCAGTCTTAATCGTGCAGTTTACAGGGTTTTGGGTCGGGAAGAAAAAGAGGGAGCTGGCTGAAAGGAGTTGGAATGAGTGGAGGCTGGGATGCCAAAAGTGGTGCGGGCAGGCCAGTCAAAGTAGCAAAGCATGCTCATGGAAGCTACAGTAACGGCTGTTGATTTGCATGAGAAACATCTGTTCATACATTGTCCATGCATTTATTTCTAGACATATTAAAGTGGGGAAATAATTATTTGATCCTCTGCTACATTTGGAAGTTTGATTACTTACAAAGAAATCAACAGTCTCCAATTGTTACGGTTGTTTATTGATTATGGTAAAAGACATTCAAAAATGTTGAAAACTTCTAAAAAAGAAAATTACCATCGATTGCCCTCAGACTGGAGCTCCATGCAAGATCTTTATCTCGTGGAGCAAGGATGATCACCAAGAGATCAGTTCTACTTGCTCTGGTTTGAAGTCACCATTCAAAACAGTACAGCGTCAACTTGCAAAAACCTCACTGCACTGAACACATCATTCGCCACGAGACACACTACCAACCGAGGAGGAGGACGAGAGTTTCCTGTATTCAGTTAAAAGGAGACTGAGGGCAGCAAATCAGGTTGCTGCAATAAATTGGAGAATGTGGAGTACATATGAAATACTGCAGTGTCCAGAGTAATTCATGTTAGCATGTCTGTATGTTATTTTAAGTAGTTTATACTCTGGTTACAATGACAATGCTACAATATACATATGAGCTACTTAGTGTAACCTTGACGTGCCAATTAACGAACTTTACACAGATCTGATCGGTATCGGAAGATAATTAGCATTATATGGAGATCGGCTAATCGGCTTTGTCATAAAAATTGCAGATACGATCAATGACGATTGATCATATCTGATCGTATCATTGATCAGCACCGCAAAAGACATTTACTCCGTGTCACCGTCGTGTATGTTTGACTGCACAAGCTTGTTATTTTCTAGCCTTCTCATGTATCTTGTGACGTAATACTGTAAATACGTGACAGACAAGTTTTTTTTTTTTTTTTTTTAATAAATCTTGCCGGTGAAAAAGAATGTCGGCAGTGTGGGACTTTATTGCGGTGTCTGAGACAGACAACACGAAAGCCTTTTGCAATCTGTGCAAAACTGAAGTACTTCGTGGGGGAACGTCATCTAAATTCTTCAACACAACAAATTTCATTAGGGACCTGAAGAATGTACACAAGGAGGAGCATATGCCGCGTTCAAGCAACGCAGCATGGAAAAGGAAAGGCTAACAACTGAAGGCACTCGTACGAGTGCCTTCACAACCAAACGGATGCTTACGCAAACAATGCTGGACACCACCCATATATAGCCGGGACAGTGAGAAAGTTAGAGTTGGCATGTCATAAACAGTATTTGTTAATGTAAAGAAATTTAATTAATTTTTAATTAAGTTCACACCCATTATTTCTCTCTCAAGTAATGTTGGTTTGACCTGACTGAACTTTAAACGTATGTCAGTGACCAATCCTTGAATGCCCCCTAGAGGTCATTGATGTTTTACCTTTTGTTTAAAATGCAAGAGAATTTTGAAGATACTCAGTATACAAGTATATCGGGTAAATTAACAAGTCATTCAAATAGTCACATTGCTCCATCATCTTGCGATCAGATCGGTGATGGGTTATGTTTTTTTTAACTCGCTGATCCGCCCGAAAAATCCTGATCGTGTAAAGCTTACCAATGAAGTACTTAAACATGTAAATAAGCACACAATTCTCCAGCACACTTCTCTACAGACTCTTCACTGACAAAAAGTTGTCATATTTCTCTTCCTTTCTAGTCCACAAATTCGTAAAATGTATGAAACAAACAAAGAAACGAACGGAAGCGGTCAACACTGCCGATGCAGCCGAAATAAAGTACAGAAACTGCTATACACAAAGCAGTGCAGCAAATGAGGACAATATAAATTACTAAGTGAATGAACAGTACACTCAGTTATTCAGAGACGCACACTAAACACTACAGTGCTGTACAGACCCAATGCAGCCGCGTAGCAATCCAGACTGTATTCACCACTGCGTAGGAGGTAATGAAAAATCAACCCGCAATGTCAATGACATTGCGATTAATTTTTTTTTAAACCTGTGATATATTTTTTGATATGAAATAATACAGGATCAGTGTTGGGAAAGTTAATTTTCTGTGAACTAGTTCAAAGTTCACTTCGTTCCAAAAATTAACTAGTTCAGTTCGTAATTCGAAATTTTTAACAAAATTCATCAGTCCAAAAACAAACTAGTTCATACTTACATTTACCCCAACGATCAATTAAGAGTGTTCAGTGAACCTTGCAGGCATTATTTTAAACTGTGGGAGAAAGACAGAGAGAAGCCACACAAGCATAAAGGTGAGTTGAAATTTGAACTCAATGTTCCACTGCACTGCTCTCTGTCGTTTTCCCTTTGGAAATTCAATTTACACTCCATTGTTTCCATTAATATACATTACACAGTCCCATCATACACACAATTAGATCCAATGCACAGTATGCATCAAGGGACAGAATTAGCATTATACAGTCCCCTCCAAATGTATTGGAACGGCTAGGTCAATTTTATTTTATTTTTTGTGTATACTGAAGAGATTTGGGTTTCAGATCAAAAGATGAATATGAGACAAAAGTTCACAATTCCAGCTTTTATTTCAAGGTATTTACATCTAGATGTGTGAAACAACTCAGGACAGAGCACCTTTTGTTTGAAGCCACCCACTTTTCAAGTGAGCAAAAGTATTGGAACATGTGACTGATGGGTGTTTCTAGTTGCTTAGGTGTTGCCTTTTAGATTGATTGCATAAATATTAGATAGCGCTTCTTTTTGGCTTTCACCTGTGAAAACGGCATTTGCTGTTAAGCAAACATGAAGACCAAAGAGCTGTCTATGGGAGAAAAGCAAACAATTTTGAAGCTGAGAGAAGAGGGAAAATCGATCAAAGCTATTGCACAAAAATTGGGCATAGCCACTACAAAATTTTGGAATGTCCTGAAAAAGAAAGAAAGTACTGGTGTATTGAGCAATAGACATTTAACAGGTCGGCCAAGGGTCATCAACAGCAGTTGTTGACAGAAACATTGTGAGACCTGTGAACAAACACCCAAAGACAACAGTCAGTAACATCACTGCCAACCTCCACAAGGCATGGGTGAAGGTATCACAATCCACTGTCTGAGACAGAGAGAAGAAATATACAGGCCAGACCACAAGACGCAAACCACTCATCAGCAAAAAGAATCGGAAGGCCAAATTGGATTTTTCAAAGAAGTACAGAGATGAGCCACAAAAGATTTTGAACAAAGTTTTATGGACTGATGAGACCAAAATTAACCTCTACCAAAGTGATCGAAAGGCCAAAGTATGGAGAAAGAAAGGATCTGCTTTTGATCCAAAACACACACGCTCATCTGTGAAGCATAGTGGAGGTAATGTCATGGCTTGGGCATGCATGGCTGCTTCTGGAACGGGCTCACTAGTCTTTATTGATGATGTAACTCATGATTGTAGCAGCAGAATTAATTCTGAAGTCTACAAAATCATTTTGTCTGGCAATTTACAGAAAAATGCATCCAAACAAATAGGGAGAAGCTTTATCATGCAACAAGACAATGGCCCAAAACACACTGCCAACACAACAAAGGACTTTATCAGGGGGGAAAAGTCGAAGGTCTTAGACTGGTCAAGTCAATCACTGGACCTTAACCCAATAGAGCATGCATTTTACCTCTTGAAGAGGAGATTGAAGGGAGAACGCCACAGAAATAAACAAGAACTGAAAAAGGCACCAGTAAAGGCCTGGAAAAGCATTTCAAAAGAAGAATGCAACAGTCTGGTGAAGTCAATGGGTCGCAGGCTTGATGCAGTTATTGCAAGTAAGGGTTATGCCACCAAATATCAAATATTATTCACTTTAAGTTAATTTAAGCATGTCTGTTCAAATACCTTTGCTCACTTGAAAAGTGGGTGGCATCAAACAAAACGTGCTCTGTCCCGAGTTGTTTAACACATGTAAATACCATAAAATAAAAGTGGGAATTCTGAGCTTTTGTCTCATATTCATCTTTTGATATGAAACCCAAATGTCTTCAGTATACAACAAAAACTAAGGAATTGACCTTGCCGTTGCAATACCTTTTGAGGGGACTCTAAATATGTTACCATATTTGGTAACTTAGTCGGGTCCATTTACATGTGGCTGTTAGTTTACTTGACCACAGTGTTTTGAAGCCTGAAAACAAAGGTTCTACACATCGTACAAATTAAAAACAGTAGTCTACCAAATCAGAGGACATTGGGCATGTGTTTTTACTGTTCAGTGTAGCTATGAGCAAGTATGTCAGTCAAACCCCATGACAGAACAGTGCTGGAGTTGCATTTGTGTCACTTAAATACAAAAATCTAAACCATAAGCCAAATAAAGGATATTCAAGAGTTGTCGGTCCCCCCCCCCCTCCTTAGAGAACTAGCCGTTAGTATGCATGTGTGTTTTGTTAGCAGATAAAAATAAGTTCTTTACTATTGTTGTCATGTCAACTTGCCCTTGAACAATAAAAATGGACACCACACTATAAGGCAGAAGAATCACATAACTAATCCCATCTAAACAGTGAAGAAAGGTGGCGATAACGGAAACATTATTAACTATTATGAAATACAGTAAAAGTTTATCACACTGAATACCATGAACAGAAATATAGCGATTAGAAAGTTTGTTTCTGGGGTTAAAATGTGTATCTTAATGTTTCATTATTTTAATGAATGCTCCAAGTTTTAAGCGGTTGTCTCACTTCCTTACTAGTATGAAGATTTACTCTGCCAAAAGCAAACACTAATATGAGGGGAAAGCTGGATGTAGCGGATTATTTCCGCAAATGTTAGTCTTCAGTGTGTGTGTGTGTTTGGGTCACCTTGGGGTCTCTGGTGCTGGGGTCACTGTAAATGATCATCTTAACCAGAACCTTCTGTTAGTTTGCAGTGGCTCCACTCCAGCAATGGTCACATTTTTCCTGAATCGGTGTCCTTTTTTGCCCCCCACTCTAAACACACACACACACAGGAGAGGGGGAGTAGGGGTATATTTTTATCATAGGGTACAAGAGAAAGAAGTCAGGCAGAGCCTATTTTGGGAGGGCCAGCCTTCAATCAGTCAGGCAGACAGGGCGGCAGTGATACCAGGAGAACAATAGCACGCTGCCTGTTTATCTTCCTATGGGCTGGCCTTGGAGGGTTCTGCCTCCTGGCTCAGGTCGTCGTCACCCGGCCTCCCGGCAGGAAAGAAGCCGGGGACAAGAGGGAGAGTTCTTCCACAGTCTGCCACTTGAGAAAGTTGTGGATTTCTCTGTGGAGGGAATGTGGTTGCTGTTGTTTGTTGTGTTTGTCACTGCTTAGTTTTCTCATGTCGTCCCTCTCTCCCCTTATAGATGGATATCTATACCGCCTTACATGATTAAAGCAATTACCTTTATCTTTTCTGAGTGTCACGTGAAGTTATTATGAGTGTGTGTGTGTGTGTGTGTGGGAGCTGTGGATAGGAGAGGAGAAGCTGATACTGTTATCCATTAAGTAAAGATTTGAAGAGTGTACACTGGAACTCATGGTGTGTTTCATATCGCTACGCAACTACTGGGCAATGTTAGCGCACCACATCTGACAGTTTGCTTATCTACTCTCCGTGAACAATACCTACTCAAATGACCCCATGCAAGAGTACAAGTATGTGTGTGTCAACATGAAAACGCAAAACGCATTTATAATCTGTACACTCACTGATCAAATACTCGGGACATGTGTACAATTGAATGAGCTCCAATACCAAGACTAAATATCTTTGAAAAAATACTGTCCTTAACTTACAACTTAACTTTTTTCCTTGTATTACTATAAAATCTGATACAATTCGGTACAGTAAAAAGATTAGTGACAAAACGACAAACAACTATACAACAATGAGAAACACACCTTGTCCAAACCATTAGGTACACCTGCGTAACAAAAAAATCTTAAGATTAATAGGACTATTGTCAATTACCTCTAAAATGTAAATCAAAACTATGGCTTCCATTTCACCATTTTCAGGAACATCAAGGGTGTCCCAACAAAATTGACATTTCATAGTGTACATAACCAAGTCTCACTCATATGATCCCAAATTTAAAAACTACGACTACAAAGAGTGAGTGAGTAAAGACTATAACCAAGTCTCACTCAAATGACCCCAAATTTAACACATTTTAAAACTACAGAGTGAGAGTGAAGACTATGTCCGCTGTAGTTAAAATGTAATTTTTCTTTGAGACACCATATTATGGCGATTAAATTGAACTGCAAATTAACAAAAATGTAACTTGTCTTCAACAGGGACCTTAAAATGTTGAATAATCATTAAGTTTAATTTCGAGGCTGCTCTGTGCATTCATTAAAGCTATTGCAGGACTACACAAGGTATCTAATTTAAAATGTATGCATCCATCCATACTCTGTACTGCTTCATTTAAATTTATTTTCAACATATTTAAAAAAGTTAATCTATTTGAAGTGGATAATTGCATATTTTCCTGGAAACTTTAGGGCAATTTACAGTCAACATCCCTATTTAACTGGAAGCTATAAACTTGCATTATACTAAATGTGTATCAAAACGGACCAACCTACAGAAAGCAATGCAAACTCCCCAAATGTGAATGGTAATCAGAGACAAAATTCGCATACACTAACAGCAACAATTTTAAAGTTTCTATGTTGACATTATAATATACCACAGAATCCCCCAAACTCAAAAGCCTGCCTAAATTTAGTCTCTGGTGCAGAGTAGGAGCTGTGTCAAATGAAGGTCAAACTGTTCAGGTGTGTCACAGTCTGATCCTTTCCGCTCCGGAAGAACTTGCCACACACACACACGGTGCTGATTTTTCCACAGCGGGATTTGTTAAAAGCTGCTCCGTTTGTCCACCCTTGTGTTGTGACTCATGTCTTTTCCATCCTGTTGCCCTCCCTCAATTCAAAAAAAGAAGCATCCAATCATTTTTGACCTTTACCTTGACTTGGCAGTTTCCATTAAAACACAAAAACATACTGCTGCTCCTGTTGCTTGCTGCTCAAACTCCTATTTTAGTCAAATCCTCCCCTGCATCCTCCCTTTCTTCCACTCTTTTAAAGGTAAGCCATTTCTTTATTCTCACAGCATGACAAAGCCTGTGTGTGTATGCATGTGTGTGTGTGTGTGTGTGGAGGGACAACATATTTAGTCAACACATCACAGGCAGTGACCTGAGATTTACGCATCAGCAAAATTAATGGACAAAAAAAAGTTTGTGGAGATTTATTAGAAAATGAAGCTGCACTTCTCCCAGCTAAAGTGCCCCACCAGAAATTAACAATGGTTTACATTACAGAATTGTCCTGAGACACATACGCAATTTTTCCACAAATAGTTTGTAGATGTCTTGGATATGCCGAGTCTCCAATAACATTTCTGTGACATGAGTTTGTCAAGAAATATCCCAAGGATCAAGAAGGATAGCAGTTCACACCCCATTTATTCGCCTTGCTGAAATATGCCTGTATGAAAGGGGTAGTCTTACTGTATCTAATGCAAATGAGACAGAGACATTAGTGAAAATGTGACAAAATTGGACAAAAATTTAGATTTTCTATTTTTTAAAATAGGTAGCTAACAAAAGATTTATGTGGTTGTGTAATTTCATACTTCATGCGTAGGCAGGCTCTCCTGTGACCTATTTGAATATAAACTATTAAAAAGTCACATTTCCATACATTATGTCTTTCTATATTTACACAATTTTCGTGCGCCATTGCAATCAGCCTGCTTTGCCTCTATGCAAAACAGCCTCTGCCCCGCTGTCAGCTTTGAGTTACCATGATGAGCACGGCAAAGGTAGGGGGTTTCTAGGTTGCTCAAGCGGGAGCCTGAGATTGAAGGGAAACCCCTCCCCCCATCAATACACAGACAGTAAAAGCATCGATAGTATTATGTGTCAGTTATCAGAAGCCAACGATAACATGTTTCATGTAGATAGGTTGAGTTACTTGATTGTGTAATTTCAGAAATGGATGAGAATGTTTCTTATGTCCCATTTAAAAGGTCTCCTGGTTACTCCTGGAGTCTCGAAGCTGTGTGAGGCTCATCAGAACCTCCTCGACAGGTCGCCTGCCCAGCTGCAGGCCGCCTCGACTTCGAACACTCACCGTGTGGCTCTCGCGTTCCAGATTGCCTACCACTGAAAGCAAAACATTTATCACAAAAAACAAAGTTGAGGATGTAAAGCTTATGGCCAGAATGTCAGTGCTCTTTACCAAGAATGTAGTTGTATTGCGCCAGCTGAGCAGAGCGGATCTTCTTACTTAAGGTGGAGCCACTGTCTTCATTCAAGTCCACCATGAAGCCAGCTTCATGAAACTGCTGAACCACCTTATAACAAAGCAAACATTGTATTTGGGTTCCTTCCCCCCCCCCCCCCCCCCCCCCCAAGATAGCCAGTGAGAGAACAGAAACCTGTTACTGACCTGTTTGGCGGCTGAGACACAGCTGATCCCAACAGGGATGACCATTACCTGCGCCGGAGACAACCATAGCGGCCTTTGGAAGGAAAGGAATAAATGGTGAATTTGCTCAAAAGAACTGAACCGGACTCCAAATTCTTCTCACCATTTCCCTCCAAAGTTTTCGGCCAAGATGGCGATCATCCTCTCCAGTGATCCCAGTACTGCACGGTGGATCATCACCGGCCGTTGCAACTGGCCATCTCGCCTGAGATAAACAGGAAGAGGAAGCTGGGTCATGTGACAGTAGACCAGTATGGACCAGTGCTCTGCAACTCATTTAACCATCCAACACAACACTCCATATGGTGAAGCACTGTTAAGGTATCACAGCTTTATTAGAATGCAAGAAAGTTGACAGCCCCAAGTCATACAATTTGGAATTCAGCAAAAATTTTGGAACACAAAATGGAAGTTTTGCTTTTTCCTTGGCCTTTTTATGATACTACCAAAGAATATCAGAATCATCTATATTTGCCAAGTATGTCCAAAAAACACACAAAGAATTTGTCTCCGGTAGTTGGAGCCGCTCTAGTACGACAACATATGTGCTCAGCAGCTATGTTACATATTTAATCATCTTTTTAAACTGTAACTACATTGACACATGGGTGCTGGTTGTCCCAGGGGCTCAGAGACTGCGGGTGAGTGGGAGTAATGTGTGTTTGTCTTTGTGTTGTGAAGCACTGTTGCTTTGTACAGTGGGGCAAAAAAGTAATTAGCCTCCAATTGTGCAAGTTCTCCCACTTAAAAAGATGAGAGAGACCTGTAATTTTCATCGTAGGTATACCTCACCTAGGAGAGACAAAATGAGAGAGAAAAAAAAAAAAATCCCGAAAATCAGATCTTATTTTCTCCTCTTTTTAAGTGGGACAACTTGCACAATTGGTGGGTGACTAAATACTTTTTTGCCCCACTGTAAGTATGAAAGGTGCTATATAAATAAAGGTTTGATTGATTGAATGGGGCCAGTGATGACAGAGGAGATGGTGTTATGGGGCCCAACTTTTGTTCATTGAAGATCTATAGGATCATTTAAGTTCGCTCGATCGACTAAGTGCAATATGGGAAAGTGGTATGCACTCATACAGTAGGGCTCAAGTGACAATAAGTGGGAAGAGCATTGTAACAGAAAAGTGAGCTGTGTTATGCCAAGGTTCTTACGACTTACGTACATGCAGTAATCCCCCCCCCACTTTAATGATTTACATATTAGTGGTCAACAACTTTTTTTTTTTTTTTTTTAACGGTTAAAAAATGTTTAACTACCTGTACAGTTACCCCAGGTTTCATGATGGAAAGTGATCCTGAAAACATTGATATTTTCACTATATCCTTTAGCAAACTGATGCCAAATTGGCACATTTGTATTTGATCTCAGAGATTCCACAGTAAATGATTTATCAGCGCCATCGGTGGAGTAAACTATATGCCAGAAATCAGCACTTACCCCACATACTGAAGATCAAATCTGATTGGCAACTGAAAGTCCAACTGGATGGTTGCGCACTGGTGCTGTCGGCCAATAGCATCTCTGATCTGGATATCAATCTGCAATGTCACAAGAAAGTTGGGAAGGAGTGTGTTGAACTTGAGCGAAGTCTCACAGATGTGAGGAAAATTGCATTTTTCGGGGGCGACATGCTCATAAAATGAGCCGCCACGAGAGAGGAGCGGATTTCGCTAATTGCCGCAAACACGCCCGAGCTGGACGTGGAGAGAGGAATGTTTGTTTTCATGGAGCGTCTTTGTGTTTGTCGAAGTGCACCCTTACATGAGCTGCCTCAACTCTCTGTGCATGCACCTGAGCTGAAAAACCCTTACGACCACATCTAACTTGAAAATAACACAGGGCACCACTCAAATGAATTATATACAAATAGACTTGACTTACGTGTTGGATATTTTTAAGTGACATTGCTACTAGTACCAACGCGATCCATTCTTGATAGATGGTCTTAAAATACGGCTTCACTCACCTTTGGCCCATAGAAAGCTCCGTCTCCTGGGTTCAACTCCCACCGCTCGGCAAACTGCTGCAGGCTCCGCTCCAACTGCTGCGCACACAAACAAAAACAGTGGGGGACCCTATAAGTGAGTCCCATTTTGATCCTTACGTCGCCCCTGTGAGGGTGTGTGCCCATTTAATCGCATTCAATTGAATCAGCTTTAAGATAAACATCGACACAGCAGCTTGATAAGGAAGCTCTCTACAAAGTGACTGTTTAAGTGGTGCATGCTTGTTTGGTTGTTGTAGCTGTGGCTTCATGTAAACACAATTACACACAATTTCTTTCTTTGAGTTTGGTCAGACCTGCTCGGCGTGGTCCCACTGCTCTGGCTCCCCGAGGCAGGGAGTGGGACGTGTGGACAGGAGGCAATGGAAGGAAAACCCAAACACTTGATAAACGCTCCTCACGAAATCCAAACAAGCCACAATCTCGTCTTCCAGCTGGGAGGGATGAAGAAAAAAAAAACATGAGGGCAATAGGAGGACACAATGTCAATAACGGACACGCACATTTGGAGGGTTAAATTTCATATGGGTATGATGCCCACTGGCAGCAGACATTAAAATGGTATCCGAGAGGTTAACATGGTGATGCGACTCGTCATGGGATCTTTGAGGCCCGACAGGAGACCAACACGGGGAGGTTGGTTGGACTCGAACCTCCATGGGAACTTTGTGGGGGATCAGGATTACACACAGCGTGCGGCACATTTCGAGGTTAAGATTGCATCAGGACAAAGCGCCTCATTCATGAAGCTGGAATGTCTCTGGAATTATTAGTGTGGCCCATCTAATCACTGTAATATGGTCCCATGGTACGTGCCCCATTTACAGGTTGTATCAGAATAGAAAATTTTGTGTGGTACATAAAGTACTGTGCCAACATAAAATTTGTTGTCTCATCAAATGTTATAATGACCATATTAGCAGACTTTACACCGATCTGATCGGCCTGATCAGTGTCGGCCGATAATTAGCATTTTATGCTGATCAGCTGATCGGCTTTAATGTCATAATTCGGCTGATCGGCTCCACTAAAGACATTTAGTGGACAGTCGCCATCGTGTACAGTATATTTGAATTCAAAAGGTAGTTTATTTTTAGCCTTGTCGCGTGTCGTTTGACGAAGTACTGTAAATATCTGACAAGCAATAAAGTTATTTAAAAAAAACAAAACGTCAGCGGTGTGGGACAAACAACATGTCTGAGACAGACAAGGGTGCTCAGGAGATTCCGTTCATTTAAGGCTTGCTTGAGGTATGTTCACGTACTTTAATACGATACCCCTTGCATGCAGGCAACAAAACGTTATGTAGCCTAGCAAGCTAGTGCTAGCACTAACGGTTGTGCGTAAACATCCCGGGGTGATGTTGATTCATGCTCTAAAGTTTCGGTGTGTGTGTGTGTGTGTGTGAAGTAATGTAATTACAATAAAGTAATTCAACTACAGCAAGTTAGCTCCCATTATTTCTGTCATCTGTTGTAATGATGGTTTGACCTGACTGATTAGATAGAATACACTGATTAGATAGAATACATGACCTGACGAGAACAGTGATTTCAAACCGGTTGTTGTTAACTTGGTTAATAAAGAGATTTTTCATCATTCACCCCCTTGATATGTCTGATAAACAGTATAAGTTTAAATATAAGTATACAGTTTAAGTTTTATATTGTGTTCGAAGTGTTCCTACTTTTCTTAAAATGGGGATTTTTGTTTAGGCTGGAAGCAATTCATGTTTACCTTATTTTTATGTTAAAATTATATTCAATATATGAACTTTAATTCAAAAACCGCATTCAAGAACCAATATAATTCGGAAATCAGGGTTCCACTGTACTTTAAAAGCTAAACTTGAGTCTATTAATGTGTACCTGCTCAGGTGTGCAGAAGATATGAGCGTCGTCTTGGCAGAACCTGCGGACACGGGTGAGACCTCCCAGAGCGCCGGAGAGCTCGTTGCGATGCAGCGCCCCGAAGTCGGCCCAGCGCAGAGGAAGCTCACGCCACGAGCGCGTACGCTGCTCGTACATCAGGCTGCAAGACAGGAAAAGTCAAGACCCACTGAGCATAAAAAGTGTGCGTGTATGTGTGCGTCTGTACCAGTGTGCAGGGCAGTTCATGGGCTTGAGCGCGTAGGTCTGAGAACCCTCCAAGGTCACGGTGAACATGTTGTCGCTGTAGTGCTCCCAGTGGCCCGAACGCTCCCACAACGCAGTGTTGTACAGAGTCGGGGTGATGACCTCGGTGAAGCCTCGCCTTCGATACTCGCTCTGCAAGAGGTCCAAAGAGGGAGGGCGGATATGCGTGTGTCACAAAGAGTGCAAGGATGTGCTTAGACTGTTACAACACAGCAATAAATTGAGACTAACAAGCGCGACATCCTGAATTCTGATGGAAAACGGTAATACCCTCAGGGATGTGTTGTTAAAAAGGTGCGTTTGAGATGCTTGCACAAGTGGAATATAACAGCAGGTGTCACTACCAGCATTTCGAGTAGGGCTGTCACACTCGAATATTTTTATAATTTTTTATTTATATTTTTATCCGATATATATTTCGTCGAGTACGAGTAATCGCCAAACCCCCCCCCACCCCACAATTTACGACTAACAAGCATTTTATTCTCCTTTATGAGGGGGCTTCTATCCTTAAATTGCACATGTTGATACTGAGTGTATGGTATGAACTGTCAGAATTTGAGACAACAAAATCAGTCTTTAACAGTAACTTTTTCTTGTTTTTTTTTTTGTTGGTCCCAGCGGAGCTTTGAGGCAGAAATTCTGCATAGACCTATTTTTTAAGTCGACGTAGCAGAGTTAACCATTATTTTTTGCAGCCCTAATTTCGAGTAAATAATGCCTCAAAGAAGGGTTAGGAAGTCACCTTGATGAAGTCAGTGAGGGTGTTGTACACGTGGGCTCCTTTAGGGAGGAAGAAGCAGCTTCCTGGACTGACATCATTGAAGAAGAACAGCTCCTGGTCCTGTTAAAAGATGGAGTGTTCCGAGATTTAACCAAGCTATCGAATTAAAAATATTTTCTTCTCTTTCTTCTGAGTGTTCTCATATAGGTGATCAGGAGCCAAATGTGTGGGTCACTAGAAATTTGTGAACTATCGCTTTTTTCAGCACAGAAACCTAACAGCTCCTAAATACAGTATTTGATTTTTCTAATCAATGAAAGTTGAGAATCGTGTACAATAGTGTAAGTCATGATGATGACATTGTCTCAAATGCTTACAGGAGTCCAATCAGATGACCTCTAATTGTCTGACAGTTACACTTATGACAGTTAAAAAAGCTAAAACATTACTGAAAACAATGCCTGTACAGTTAGTCAAGGTGATGTGATGGTGACAGTTCGACCATGGAACATTCCTTGCAATTGCATAATTTTGTTTTAATCTATTGAATGGATTGTTTGTGATTGGCTAGCGACTAGTCTTGGGTGTATCCTGCCTCTCGCACAAAGTCAGCTGGGATAGGCTCTGGCTCACCTACGACGCTAATGAGGACTTGCGTCTAGTGCTATAGAAAATGGATGGATAAATATAGTGTGTTGCACATTTGAGGTTCCACTGATACGCTGTGATGCATTATCTATTCTGTTCATTCTTTTTGACATTTTCGTTTGGACACAACATCTCTTAAGTGAGTGGTATTACTGTGCCGATGCGTCTGTGGTCCCTCCTGCGGGTCTCCTCCTGCTCCCTGTCCCACTCCTCCTTATCCCTCTCTCTGAGAAAGGCCACCCCAAAGAGACGCATCAAACCCGGGCACTCACTCCGGTCGGCCAGAGTCAGAGTTGACAGCTGGGGAGTGAGAGAGCAGACGTGCGGAAGGCGTGTTAACATTCACGTCAATGTAATTGGTGTATAAAGGGGTGGCGAAAGGGAGCGGAAGAGCGCAATTCAGCCAAAAGAGGAAGGGTGAAGCGATACGAGTCACAGAGCTTCTGATGGATGGCACAGTGTGTGTGTTTGTGAGAGCCAAGGACAGGAAACTGGCCTCTGACAAAACAACATCCTGCTGTTGCCATGGAATCGCAGTCTGTCCAGTGACGTGCCAGTATGGAAAACCAACTCCCTCATGGATCAATAACCATGAGGAACATTCCATTCACACAGCACCATTAAGCCCTCTACATGTATGAAGCCAAAATAAACACTTTTACAGATTAGCAAGGCTCAACAGTATACTTGGTGTGTCAAAAACTCAGTATTATGTCAAACTATTAATTCTCATTGGCACCATCTCACTAAGGTTAGTATAACAGTGTGACCAATATGAAATGTTAGAGAACAATGATGTGTTCTGATTGACACTGTCAAAGAGCTTTTATTTTAACAATACTGAATTCTTAATATTACATTATAAATTACAAACATACGATAATAAATGACCATATGCACCTCACTGGGCAGTCATACAGAGAGATATTTAGTTACATTGAAAGCTCAAAATATTAGAAACATGATCCAGCCCATATTGCACAAACAATACACATTGTCCAATCAAATTTGATAATTAATATCTTTGTAAAGGCTAAATTTTCAATACAGCCCCTATATTGTAAATTATTATATGTTGCAGCTAAATCAAATGAAGTGGCTGATGCATACAGATCAAACACACTTTGTGCTATTAAAGTGATGTCTGGAGAGTTTGACCACAACTTCAATCCCGTGAGACCACCAACAGGCTGCCGGTGGAATAGCAGGTAGCCAAAAGAAGGACTCTAATAGTTTGGTCTAAGACACAAAGGACGGGCTGCAGGTTTTTTTAATTTTTTAAAGTATATTTTAAATGGAAACTATCATTATTATTGTCTTTTAATTTTATGCTTAATCTGTATTATGTACACCACTTTGTTGAAGTGCTATAGAATCAAATTTAGTTAAGTTTATAATAAATTTGATAATGACATCAATAGCTGCGATGGCAGATTAAAGAAGAGATCACAACACTGTTCACTCATGGAGGAAAAAAAAACACCTGGAGCATCTTGAACACCCTCAGGAGGCCAGTGTGTGGGAGGAGGGGGCCATTACAAAGTGCTACGCTGTCTCCACACCTGAGTCACACAAAATGATTGTAAGAATTTTTACAGTGTGTTTCTAGGACACTATAACTGCCTGTTTGTGCGTATGTATGTGTAAACGTGCCTGTATACCGTAGCAGTGGGGCCGTTCATCTTCTCCTGTAGAAGCTGTAATCTGAGCATGTCATCCTGAAACAAATACACAAAAAGCTCATATTACAGGTGTAATGGAGGCAAGGCAAGAGACAAAGAAACAAAAAACACAAAGCCTGTCACTCCAACTGCACACAAGTCCAATGCCAGACACTATTTTACTCCCAATAATATATTTTATGGGAGTGAACAAGTGATAGTTGTTTCCACACAAATAAAAAAAAGGGGGGTGGGGGCGGCATGGTAGACTACTAGTTGGCACGTCTGCCAAAAAGCCAAGAAGTGCTGGGTTAAAACATCCGCTCGGGCCCTCCTCCGTGAAGCCTAGAATTGAATGTGGGGACTATGACAGGAAAATCTCGGGAGTTGGTTGACATGATGATTAGGAGAAAGGTTGATATAGTGTGTGTCCAGGAGACCAAGTGGAAAGGCAGTCAGGCTACAAGTTAAATGATTTTACCATGGTGTAGATGGGAAGAGAAATGGAGTAGGGGTTATTTTAAAAGGAAGAGTTAGCTAAAAATGTCTTGGAGGTGAAAAGAGAATCCGATCGAGTGATGAGGCTGAAACTCATCACAGAATGTCAGAAGGAGCTACATTGTCATAGGCTTTCTCTAGATCCACAAAGATACAGAGTACCCAGAGAGGAACTGCGGTACTGCATGCGGAGGTCTGGAGTGTCAGAGAAGTATGTTAGAATAGTACAGGACATGTATGAGGGCAGCAGAACAGTGGTTAGGTGTGCTGTTGGTGTGACAAGGAGTTCAAGGTGGAGGTGGGACTGCATCAGGAATCAGCCCTGAGCCCCTTCATGTTTGCAGTGGTGATGGATAGGCTGACGGATGAGGTTAGACTGGAATCCCCGTGGACCAAGATGTTTGCAGATGACATTGTGATCTCCAGTGAAAGCAGGGAGCAGGTGGAGGAACAGTTAGAAAGATGGAGCCATGCACTGGAAAGGAGAGGAATGAAGATTAGGAGAAGACAGACAGAATATATGTGCATGAATGAGAGGGGTGGAGGGGAGAGAGTGAGGCTACAGGGAGGAGATAGCAAGGGGGGGGGACTTTAAATACTTGGGGGGTCAACAGTCCAGAGCAATGAGGAGTGTGGTAAGGAAGTGAAGAAACGGGTCCAAGCAGGTTGGAACAGGTGGAGGAAGGTGACAGGTGTGTTTTGTGACAGAAGAGTGTCTGCTAGGATGAAAGGCAAAGTTTCTAAAACAGTGGTGAGGCCAGCCATGATGTACGGATTAGAGACAGTGGCACTGAAGAGACAACAGGAAGCGGAGTTGGAGGTGGCAGAAATTTAGATGTTGAGGTTCGCTGTAGGAGTGACCAGGTTGGATAAAATTAGAAATTAGCTCATCAGAGGGACAGCCGAGGTAAGATGTTTTGGAGACAAAGAGAGAGCAGACTTTGATGGTTTGGACACATCCAGAGGAGAGATAGTGAGTATATTGGTAGAAGGATGATGAGGATGGACCTGCCTGACAAGAGAGCTAGAGGAAGACCAAAGAGAATGTTGATGGGGGTTGTGAGGGAAGACATGAGGGCAGTTGGTGTTAGAGAGGAGGATGCAGAAGATAGGCTCACATGGAAAAGGATGACGCGCTGTGGCAACCCCTAATGGGACAAGCCGAAAGGAAAAGAAGATTCATTTGTTTTAAGAGGATGATGGACAGGGGACTAAATGGTCATATGAGTGTTACTAACCTGGAAGAGCTCACTGATCTCTTGTGCGTCGAGTTCCAGCCTGGTCAGAGGCAGCATGAGGGCAGCGGCCGCCTTGCATCTCTCCTCCAGATCACTAAGAGAGACAGCGGCACTGTCGGCAAGGAAAGGACACAGGTGGAACATCAAAAGACAAATAGATATTTGACAGAGGGAGGATGATTGAGAGAGAAAAAAAAAAAAAAAAAAGTAGGTCAGGGGCCCTTGCATGCGTGATGTCAAAGATAACGCTTTCTCGGAGGGAGTGAGAATGGTCATCTATGCAGGGGATTTGTTATCATGAAAGAAGACGCTATCTTAGGCAAAACAAACTGTCCATCCAAGTTGACTTTAGATGGCCGTACTTCAACCAGTCCTTTTCTTGCTCTCTGTAAATGATCAATCAGACCAATGCAAAAATACACATACAAATGTAAACTGACAATGCAGTAATATATACTACCACAAAAATGAACATCAGGCTACTTCCTGTTTCACACTGGCACAGTGCCGATAAGAAATCTATTTACTCATTTGGATGCCCGCCCCTAAATTGAATACACTGCCCCCTCCATGCACGCAACCGAGTGCTGTAAGTCTCTAAATTCATCCATGAGATTAGACAACCTCTTGTGCTAATTTGAAACCAGACCAACATTTTTAAGTGCATCCCTGACCATAACACCATTTTAGTGGTGAAATACAAGAATACAGATGTTGAAATCTGTTATTCTATTAATAATATTTATATCTTGAAGTGTTTTACTGCCCTTTTGAGATGCCAGTGTCTCACCTGTTCTCCAGCACATGGTCACAGTAAAGGCCAAGCTCCGACACTCCTTCGCGACACACCCGGGCACCAAACTCCCTCTGCAACACTCCACTCAACACACACGCCCCTGTCCGCCATGCTGCCTAAAGAACACAAGGCACAAACTATGTAGGTCTAACTATTCAATAAACAGACATCCTACCTTTTTTCATTCCCCCAAAATACCGCAACAAGATGCAGCGGGTGAAGTAAGTATTTAACACGGAGGAGCTATTGACATGAAATGTTCACCAGATATTGGGAACAACCCAGTAATCCATACATACAAAGAAAGTGGAACAAATAAGATCAGAAATTAAGTTGTGTGTAATAATGTGAAATGACACAGGGAAAAAGTATTGAACACATGAAGAAAGGGAAGTGCAAAAAGGCACGGAAAGCCAAGACAACACCGAAAATCTATCGATAATGAAACAGCAATCCAGCCCCTTGTCAGTGCAAATGAATAGCTGGTTCAGTCCTAATTGATGGTCTACAAAAAGGTCTCATTGCCAAGGTGTGAGTCAAGACGCATCTCATGAGGGGAAAGAGCAAAGAGCTTTCTCAAGACCATTGCAAAGTAATTGTTGCAAAACATAATGATGGCATTGGTTACAGATGCAAATCTACGCTTCTGAATGTTCCAGTGAACACGGTCAGGGCCATAATACGTAAGTGGAAAGCCAACCATACCACCATAAATTTGCCTCGATCAGGTGCTCCTCGCAAGATTTCTGACAGAGGAGTGCAAAGAATAATCAGAAGACGTGTCGGAGAGCCAAGGACCACCTGTGGAAGCTTCAAAAAGTCCTGGAATTAGCAGGTACTGTTGTCACAAGGAAAACAGTGAGTAATGTACTCCGTCACCATAGCCTGTATGCACGCTCACCACACAAGAACCCATTGCTGAGAAAAAAAAGACAAAAAAAGCATGTTAAAGCCCGTTTAAAGTTTGCGGACCAACAGTTGTACAAGCCAGTTAAATACTGATAGTATACAGTCTGGTCGGATGAGGGCAAAATTGAACTCTTTGGATGCCATAATGCATACCACTGCCCTAAAAACACCATACCAACAGTGAAGTTTGGAGGTGGGAACATGATGGTGTGGGGCTGATTTTCAGCAAATGGTACTGGTAAACTTCACATTATTGAAGGATGGATGACTGGGCAAATGTACAGTGACATTCTTGACAAAGATCTGCTGCCATATATGAGGATGATGAAAATGAAACGAGAATGGACATTTCAAACTCAATCGGTTTCAAAGAAAACAATTAAGCTGCTAGAACAACCCAGCCAATCACCTGACTTGAATTCAATCGAAAATGTATGAAAAGAACTGAAACTCAAGGTCCATAAAAGAAGCCCACGGAACCTTCAAGATTTGAAGACTGCTTATGTGGAGGAATGGGCCAAAATCACACCAGAGCAATTCATGCCACTAATTTCTCCACACAGAAGGCGACTTGAACATGTCATTGCAAACAAAGGCTTTTGCACAAAGTATTAAATAAATACAAGTTGGGGTGTTCAATACTTTTTCTGTGTCATTTCACATTACACATAACGTAATTTCCTTGTTTATTTGTTCTACTTTCTTTGTATGTATGGATTACTCGGGTTGTTCCCAACATCTGGTGATTGTTTTATGTCAATAGCACCTTTGGAAATATATTTAGTGAGAAAAATCGGGACGTGTTAAATACCTATTTCAGCTGCTGTATTACATTCAGTGTTCCAGTGCCTGTCATATGTAAAACCAGTACAAGCAAATAATACCAGTCATAAATACAAAAAGTAGCTCTGGGCTGCTTTGATTTCTAAGTAACTGGTAGAGTACTGTCTAAAAGGTTGGAGGTCTAGGTTTTTGTGTACAGCAGAGACAACTGTTGCAGTAGTGTGAATAAAATGCTCAAAGAAGAGGAAAGAAGGTTAACACTAGAGAAAAGGGACTGTTCATGAGTAACATAACAGTACCAAAACTGCATACTGGCAGTAGAGCTGTAAACATAAATTGAACTGAAAAACGAGATTACAAAAAAATACGTCATTTTACATGTAATCAGCTGGTTTGTTATTCCACACACCATGTTGCAGATATTTGAAATTAAGGTACTTGTGTTCCTGTTTACCTTAACCAGTTTAGTTGATTTAGGTTGATGATATAATATTAGATCTAAACAACACAGAGCACATCCACAATAACCCATGAAGGGACAAGAGTAAAAAAAAAAAAAACAATAAATAAAAAATTTAAATTTAAAGAAAGTTTAACTACATATGGCCACAGCTTTTATATATACTCTTGATATCTAGCAATGGGCTTTGGTATACATATTACTCATATTCTTGCATATGATAAATATGCAAAGAAAGAACTAAAATATGCAAATGGCTAAAGATGATTTTGATTACCTGTCTTCCCTCAAGCGAGTCAAAGCCAATAAATTGTAGGTGACAATCAGCCTCTAAGGGACGCCCAAGATCCCATAGCTCCCCATTCACTTTGCTCACTATGGCTCCTTTCTCACTGTGAGGAGAAATTGGATCAACAAAGTGCAAATAAATAGTAAGTGCAAATTCCTGTTCTGCATATACCGAATACTCTGTGCGACAGAGAGTGGCGTTGTGACCCCGGATGTTCCCTTCACAAGCTGGCCTTCACCTATGTGGATGCTGAGCTGCTTTTCCGAAGCCTCAACTCTCCTCTTTTTGTCCTTTTGCTCCCTGAGAGACTCAAAGATTTGCACTCGCTCTGGCAACGCTGGGCACGCCTGAAGACAGAAAGGTACAGAGATTTTAAAATTAGGGTCTGAAATTAAGAAATAATTGAGAAAAGTTTAAAATGTACATCTGTCCTGATTGTAAATACCTAACTGCTGTGGAAGTGTGCATAAAACCCTTCAAAACCAAGTCAGTTTATAATGCATTATATTCTGCATTAGTATAAGAGAATACAAAAACAAAAAGCAATAGCTTGTAGTGCAACCATGCTACAGAACAGCACCACAAACCACATTTTCTTACATAGACTTTGCCTCATAACACATTACCTAAAATAAAGCTTGTGTACTGAACTGAAGTGAAGTAATCCAACAGTCTACTTGATGTAAATACAGTTGTGCTCATACGTTTACATACCCTGGCAGAATTTATGATTTCCTGGCCATTTTTCAGATCCTACGAATGACAACACAAACTTCTTTCACTCATGATTAGTGCTTGGGTGAAGCCATTTATTTTCAAACAACTGTGTTTACTCTTTTTAAATCATACGGACAACAGAAACTACAGACTACAGACACAAGCCTCAAAACTTCTGGAACAAAATCATTTGGAGTAATGAGACCAAAACTGAACTTCTTGGCCACAACCATAAACGTTACATTTGGAGAGGAGTCAACAAGGCCTTTGATGATAGGTACACCATTCCTATTGTGAAACAAGGAGGTGGATTGCTGATGTTTTGGGTCCAAAGGCACGGAATCTTGATCAAAATTGATGGCAAGATGAATGCAGCATGTTATCAAAAAATACTAGAGAAAAATGTGCACTCAACAACGTTATCATTCATATTCTCTGAAAAATTGCCAAGAAATCAGAAATTCTGCCAGGGTATGTAAACTTATGAGCACAACTGTATGTCTGGACTTATTGGCTAGTTTGTAGATACATAATAGTTAATGTATTACAACTGTTCTTTTTTCATGCTGAACTGTTCTAGACCCATCTATAAAAACAGTTTGTAATGCTTTATATTCTGCATGAGCATAATGGAAGACAAAAAAATGCAACAGCTCGCAGTAACACACGCCAATTTCTTCCATTAACCATATTAGTCACCAAAATTATGGCCTAAGCCTAATGACATTTTTCCTAAGAGTGAAACGATTAAAAGTTCAATCTCTTTAGAACAAAGTGTGCAGCATAAATCTGTTTTATGTACTGTAAACATTTTTTAGCAAGATTCTCATTTAACTTCATACCACTTAATTTACTCATATCAAATAAATTGTTTTATCGCTTTCAAAGCGTATACTTTGAAAAGAAAATGCTTCATGTTTTTTATGGAGAATTTTCTTTTTTTTTTTTAGTTTAGCCCTGTAAAGATACTCCTCCACAACAGCAGTACAAAACACAGCTGGCTAAATCAAAGACATTGCTAGAAATCAACCAAGATAGTAGCACAAGTGTTAAAACAAAAAGTGCGCCTTTATTAACTGAAGGGTCCTGATCTAGCAGAATCAATACAATTACGTCATTGATAGTATTCATCCACTTAAGGTCTGCTTTGGAGCTACTCCAAATTTCTGTTTTTTGTTGTTGTTTTTTTTTAAGTTTACCAAATTATCAGTGCCACGATGCTGCACACGAGTGTGCAAGTGTTCGCCTCGCTCTGAACAAAGTATTTTTTATCCCAGGATAACTGCTAGCTGCTAAATTAAGCTAAGACGCAATGAAAACGACTGAAAATGGAATTTCGGCTCTGAAGGTAATTTTGATGACTACAGTACATGATCCTGGAAAGTTCGGAGTAATAAACCTTGACTGGGCGACAAATAGCAGCTGTTCACACTGAATGACTTCACAGTCAGTGACATCCCAGTCAGACCAGCGTGCTAACGTTAGCCTTTCATGCTAGCAACTGGGAAATACATCACTTTCGCACCTTGCTGTACCTCCTGAACGCGCGAGCAGTCGATTGACGGACGACCAGCCGATACATCTGCGTCACCGACATCTCCAATACAAATGCCCGGACAAACATTCACGTCATGTCCTCCAAGTACAGCCACCACCACCAATTTTCACCGTACGCATGCGGCCATGACGACTGTGACGTCACGACGTGCGCGTTCACGAGGACGCGTACTCCGCATAGAACCTCCTGCACGGGAGCATGTAAACAAGCGCAGTTACGACGCCACGCTGAAAATAAAATAAGAACCTTTCGTTGAAACCCGACATGTTGACTCAAATTTGCACCTTTTGTTGGTGCATACAAAATGGAAAAATATTCCAATCATGATAAATCATTTTCGCGTTTTCCTAAAGGATTGTGTCTAATCTTTATTACATGAAGATGTTAAGGATCTTCCACTGATCTTCCACGGAAGCGTAAATGAGTTTTACACGCACCACGGAAAATTTAAATCATGTATCAAGTGCTCACATTGACCTCGTTTATTGAGAAGCCGATTATTGCAAAATAATCATGGCAGAAGCTAATTAAATTCAAACTAAGAAGACATTTCCCAACTGCCCGGGGAATTGCTCAACTATTAACTGTATTATTATTAAACGAACATAATATTGTGCCCGACTTTGAACACACGGTGGAGCTAAAGCAGTTTCCAGAGCTCGTCTCCGGTTACTGACGTCACACCATCGAACAAGATGGTTTTCACTATGACAGACTGTATGAATGAAGCCGCATCACACCGTATGCGCTCAAACGTAAATATATATCTATAAATATATTTAAAACAAAATGTGCGATATTGTGGATAAGACATTTGGCATGTAACAAGAACCGTTTATGCAGGGGGGTAAAGGAATATCTACTTGAAATCAGTTAGAATATGACTAACACACACAGACACAATACTAAAACTAACCAACTGTACCGAAAAGGCAATGTTGAACAGGAAGAGCGAGGGCCTTTGTGTCATTACAGCCGACATGCAAGAAAATGTTTTGTACTACTATCCCCATGGACATTGACTAAATTATGGATGGCAAAACAATAACACTGCCTATTTAATGTTATCTTCCATGTGTGGTGCAGATACTAGTAATACTGTTGTGTAAAATGTTGCTTGTAATGTGTAGGCGTTTAACTTTTTAAATTCACTACAACAAAAAAAGTGGAATACCTGACTACTTGTAACAATTACTGCTGGAAATAACCAACCAATGATACTACATGTACGTGTAAAATTGCATTGTAAATAACAAAACAGAAGGGGGAAAAAAACAAAATTGCATTGTAAATAACAAAACAGAAGGAAAAAAACACACTCAGAATGATGCATATGCATTGACTGTGACAAAAAATATGCATGCTGGTGTCACTAGAAAGGACTGGACACTCCAACACTGGTTATATAGCGTCATTGATAAAAACAGCTTTCCCCCCCAAACACACAAACCATCCACTTTGTCTTTTTTTCTTTTTTTGGGGGGGGGGGGTAGGGGGTCAAATCATGTGGCAAGGAGAGAGGCGGTTATTTACAGTGTGGAAATATTTTATGCTGAGCTAGAATGAAATACACTACATAAGTTGGAAAATAAACAGAAAACTATTTGACATCCGCTCTCTTACACGAGTGAGATATACCATATTTCTGCATAGTGGCCGGGGTATGTTTATTTACTCAACCGCTGGTAGTGGGAGGTTTATATTAGGGGCAGAGGCCTCCAAGTCTATGTTCAGTATATTAAACATAACCGTTACATTACAATGTAATGTAAAATGAAACTTAGAAAAGGACTTTCCTGAACATGAATGAAAACATTATGGGTTGATCACATAGTCTACTGGAACACCAATTGCCGCCATCTCCCCATCGGGCAAGAAAGATCTATAATCAAATTGTTTACACATTTAACTCCGTTCCGAAGACTGTTTACATGCTATGGTGCTCCTGTTTTGGTTAGCAAGAGTTTAAATGGGTTCATCAGTTAACTCAAATGGCCATACGTGAACAATAGCTAACAGATAATACTACCCCTTTTTCAATTTCCTGATGGGAAAAGCGAGATGTCTATTTGAGGTGGATGATGTGTCCGGCAACCATCAGAGGGATGACCACTATTTTAGGAAATAGAGGTGTGTTGTTGGCTTTTTTTTTTTTTTTTTTAAATAATGGAAGAACCCATAGATTAGCATGTTGAGTACATTGGGTAGATCAACACACACAGTTGGATGAAGGTAATGTGAGGCTTTGATAGCAGTGACACCCATTATGCATCTGTCACAATGCTATGTTAAATGTGGAAGACAGGGCGGCTTTAGTGAGCCTCGAATCTTGCAGAGGGAGAAAGGGCTGTTGCCTATTTGCTGCCATATTCTAACACTGCTCTTTTCAGGTGAACAAAATTGCGAGCACACGGGCTCTTGGAAGCAGAAGACGAAGACAGTGAAGCGAAGAGGGCGATATAACAACTCAAGTATTAAAATGAACAGTAGACTGAACAATCCTTAGTGCAATTTTGTTTCATCATATACTGTGATGATGCCAGATTCACTTTTGTCAATGAACTATGCAGGCCATAAATGGAAGTCAAAATGGTGGCAGCTACATAAGAAAAACAAGCGCACATTAACTACAAAGCGCTATTTATTCAAGACCCAATGCAATAATCCCCCGCGCCCCACTTTAATTGAAACTCTGGATTTTATTCAACTCAGGACATGCAGGAGCTTCCCAAAGTACTCGCAGACACCCCATAAACTCTCTCCATCCACGATGTTTGATTGAAGTGTAGCCTGGCAAACATGTTCTTGGAAATTAAAATTAGGGATGAGCATTTGACTAGATTTACTTTATTATGGGGGAAAATGTTCATTTCAACAGGATGTAAAAAAAATCTCTGAATACGAGTGTTACATAGAGGAGTTATTTGGAGTCACTACGTGGCTGTAGCTGAACTTCCCATCACATTGTTCTTTAGACAAAACTAGTTGACTAGTATGCCCATCCCTAATTAAAATACAATTATCGCCTCTTTTTTCCATGTACTGAATTTAAAAGAAACAAAAATTAACAAATTAAACAAATTCTGAGGTAAATGAGCATTTCCAAAGCCTTGATCACAGTAACGACAGGCTGTAGCAGTGAGCATCATTTACAAGCGTTTGAAGAGGGGGGAAAAGCAGTCAGTCACTCGTTTATATTACAAGCTTAGAATTACAAAGTCGGGAGGGACACGCGGGAAGAGAAAATTCCTAGTGCGAGATGACAAGGGTTATTTACATCAGGAAATTCTGGAAACCACTTCAAACACTGTTGTAGGACAGTGTACACATGCATGCGTTCAGGGAGGAAAAGGAACTTTGGAACAAGTCGTGTTTCATTACTTCCTATCATTCAACATTTTCTTCTTATGTAGCAAGTAAGACTTCTATCTCATGAAATGTATGACAACTGTAAGGAATTCAAAACGGATGAGTAGCTTTTGTTGTAGGTTGATCTCAACTCTCCTAATGAGCGTTGAAGATGCCAAACTGACTCTGAAGAGAAGCTTATACAACACTGTGGGCTAAATATTCTATGAAGTTTTAATGGACTATTTACACACAAGTGTTATGATTATGAAGTAGGCAAATATATCTAGGTTCATACCATCAAGGCAAACACACACTGCGGTGGGTTTAGGCTAGCACTGTGGCTTGCACTCCCTCTCTCAGCACATCACAGATGACCACTTCAGTAGCGTGGCGGTTGGAAGGGTCTCTTCTGCCCGTGGAAGGGGCCACCTGCAAAAGGAGGGCCGGGACGCTTGTTGCCACGGAACCTCCCACCGCCTTGGTGATCTTGGTTAAAGTGTCGAGAGTGGTGGCCTCGCTGGTTGCCAAACAGCAAGGGGGGTCTTTGAGTAGGCAGCGCCAGGAGGGGGACGGGGCTGGGAGGTTGGCTGCGGGGTTGACTGGGAGGACTCACCACGGGATTCTGCCCAGGAGGCGCGGCGGTTTGAGCGAGGGCACGAGCTGGCGTGCCGTCCACTGCAGGGGAATTGGGTGTTGAAGGAGACGTGCTTGGAGGGTGCAAACTTGGGGACTCCTTTACTCGGCCCAGGAGGGGTGGAGGCGCACCAGGAGCACCTGGGCGGTGGATCGGGGGTGTATTATGGGCAGGAAAAGGCTCTTTGACTGTGCCGGGACGGGGCAGCTTGGGAGGATCACCTAATAATGACATGAGTGGACGGGGAGAGGACCTGTTACCCCTGGGGCCTCCTCGCTCTGCACTGTCATGCCTGCCTGGGGGAGGACCAGCCTGCATCTGGTCGACGGGGACTAAAAGTCCACCTACCATGACTGGTGGGGGCAAAGAGGGAGACAGCGTGGGTGACATGGGAGGCGGGGGAGGTCGAGGGATGGTGGGGGGAGCGCCAAAGAAATGGGGTGAAGGAGGCGGTGGGTGTAGGAGATGAGAAGGGGGAGGAGTCTGGAGACTCTCTGCATGGTAAAGCATTTGGAAAGGTATTTGAGGAGGTGGAGGAGGAGGGACCGGGTGAGGGAGTGGGGGAGGGGGAGGAGGAGGAGGGTGAGAGAGGAGATGGTGTGGGGGCGGCATGGCGGGGGTCATTTCCCCACTGCCTCCCTGGCCAATGCTAAGAGGAGGGGGGATGGGATGGGGCGAGGTAGAATGAGCTTCCATGTATTCTTCCTCTTCGTACCACATTGGCCCAGGCAGAGCACCAGCCCCTCCTCCTCGTCGAGAGTCTCGGCCAATCACACGGATGCTCTCGACCGTCTTGATTCGCTCTCCTGCAAGGGGCTGGTTAGAATAGCCCACAGTCTCAATGGGTGCACCCTCAGTACAGGGTGAAACAAGGGTCTCAATGCGATGGTACCCCCTGCTGTCCTTAGTGTCCCTACCTGGGGACTGTAGACCTTTAAGCTTGTCCTCTCTTTTCCCACTCAGACCTCCTTCTTCAGAGCCAGTGCTTGCTTTTCGGGAGCCAGCGGAGAGGCGATGCTCTCCCTTTGTACTGGCATTTCCTCCTGTCATAACACCCTGACTGTGCTGTGCATCTTTCTTAGCCTTCATGAGCTCACTACTGGAGGCGGAGACCAGCTGCTTCCTTGCACTCTTAGCTGCATCGTTCCTTTTCGCACCTCCATACCGGGAAGAGGTGAAGTCACCATCATTGTTATTTCCCGACGGAGTGATCACAGCGTCCCAAGGCTCACTGCGATACGCTGTGGGTGAAAGGTTGTTGCCACCAGAGGATCCTAAAGACTCAGGTACACTCCCAGGCGTGTCCATGATCTCATCTTGGGTGGGGGTACCGACAGCCTCATCTCGCACTGGGGTCCCATCAACACCATCTGGACTGGCATCACCTAGGGCCAGGCTAAAACCTGGATTACCCTGCAAGAAACTGTTGATTTTTGATTCGAGGCTTGGGGGAGAGACAGTGGAGGCAACACAGGGAGGATGGGGTGCGGGAGGGGGGGAGAGCTGACGGTCCTTCTCCCAGACTATATTCCTGTTGGGTGTTTCTCGCTTGAGACTGTTTGCCACTGTGGATTTAGCTTTCGGGGTCTTCGCTGATGATGATGATGATGATGACGCTTCTGGGGAAGCTCGAGTGGATTGAGCAGAGTTTGTCACAGTGTGCAGGAGAGAGGACAATGCTGCAAGAAGATGAGGGAAGAGATACAAAATTAACAATTTCTTCCATTTGGATAGTCAAAATAAATTTTCATACCTGGTGTGTTTTTTTTAGACAGAGCATTCAGTATGCCTTCAGGTGTGATGTCAACACGTGACAAAATACTGGCAAGAGCAGGACTTGCTGGGGTTGCTTTGGAGGTTATAGACTGGGCCGATGGGGTGGTGGATGTTGCTGGAGCTGGCCGAGCTGAGGGGCTACCTGCTTGAACAGACGAGCATGAAAGAAAGCCATTTAAAAGATAATTGACCTTGAACTGCATTCATTAACCATCAAAATGATAATTTATCTATCCACTTCTATAGCACTTGCCCAGCGTCAGCCAATTGCAGGGCATAAGGCCAAACAACCATCTAGACTCACACTTACAGTACACTCCGATGGACAATTCAGTCTTCATTGTAAGGTACAAATAAAAATGTCATACATTTGACACACTTCAGAGAAGAGTGTTGTTAACAAGCCTGCCAAATTTGATTTGTCATTTGTACATCTAGCATATGCCAAGACGTCCCTAAATGTTTGAGCCACCAAAATATATCCGCTTGAAGCCTCCACTGGTTGGACTACAGCCCACGGTGTCATCCTGCAATGAGATGCGCTAGCCACCAGCTAATTGGTTTTCAGGCCCGGCGGACGGATCCCGCGTCAAGCAATACAGTGCCGTGAATATATATTGGCCCGTTTCTCAAATTCTTATATTTTTGCATAGTTACCCAATTTAATGTTTAAGATCATCAAACAAATGTCAGTATCAGACAAATATACCCCAAGTGAACTTAAAATGCTGTTTTTAAATGGTGATTTCATTTATTACAGGGAAAAAAACAAGTATTCAAAGTTACCTGGCCCTGTGTGAAAAGGTAATTACCCCCTTTGTTATATTTGAATTAATAGTGGCTAATCACAATTTTTGGTTAATTTTCACTGATCACACCCAAGCCTGATTACCTCCAGACCTGTTCAATCAATAAATCACTTAAAGAGAATCTGTCCAGACAAAATCAAGTCGGACAAAAATCTAAACAAGCTGCAACAAAATGACATGATCCAAAGAAATTCCAGAACAGTTAAGAAATAAAGTAATTGACATATATCAGTCTGGAAAGGATAACAAAAGCCATTTCCAAAGCTTTAGGATTCCAGCAAACGATAGGGACAGCCATTATCCTCACATGGAGAAAATATGGAACAGTGGTGAACCTCCCTAGGTATGGCTGGCCTACAAAGATTACTCCAAGAGAACACCAATGTGGCCTCAGGCCACAAAGGACCTCAGGACAACTTCTAAAGAAATGCAGGCCTCCCTCGAGTCAGTGAAAGTCAATGTTCATGAAACAACAATAAGGAAAAGACCAGGCAAAAATGGCATCCATGGCAGAGTTCCAAGGCAAAAACCACTGCTGATCAAAAAGAACATTGAAGGCTCGTCTTACTTTTGCAAAAAAACATCTGAATGATTCCCAAGCCCTTTGGGAAAATAGTCTATGGCCTGACGAGATTGAAAGTGGAGCTTTTTCGAAGGTGTTTGTCTCGTTACATCTGGCGTAAATGTAGCAGAGCATTTTCAGAAAAAGTACATCATACCAACAGTCGAGCTTGGTGGTGGTCATGTGATGTCTTGGGCTGCTTTGCTCCTTCGGCACCTGGATAACTTGCTGTGATTGATGGAACCATGAATTCTGCTCTTTAACAGAAAATCCTGAAGGAGAATGTTCAGCCACCAGTTTGTGACCCCAAGCTGAAGCGCACTTGGGTTGTGCAGCAGGATAACGATCCAAAAAACACCAGCAAGTCAACATCTGAATGGTTTAAAAAAACAAAATACAATTTTTGGAGTGGCCTCGTCAAAGTCCAGACTTGAATCCGATTGAAATGCAGTGGCATGCCTTTACAAAGGCTGTTAATGCTCGAAAACTCTAAATTTTTGCTGAATTGAAACAATTCTGCAAGGAAGAGTCGGCCAAAATATCTCCACAGAGATGTGAAAGACTCAGTTGCCAGTTATAGAAAACGCTTGATTTCAGTTGTTGCTGCCGAGGATGGCAACCTGTTATTAGGTTTAGGGGGACATTACTTTTTCCACACAGGGCCAGGTAACTTTTGAATATATATATATTTTTTTAGTATATGAAATCACCATTTGGGGCAATTAACTGCTCTTCATCTCTAAATAGTGGCATCCAGGGAAGGTGCAGGCATACCTAACTATTTGTAGTGGTAGAAATGGGTCAAGTCCTAGTAACTATCTAGTAACTGACAATGGCACCGGATAGCCGCTGATGGAATGAAGGCACTCAGTTCTTATATAGTGTGGGAGGGGCAACTCATGCTGGACGGATGCCCAAGTGCATCACTGGGCACCCCCCCCCCCAAAAAAAAAAACCTCAGAAAACTGAAATAGTGAAAAACAGTTTCACAGTATATCTCCACAACTGAGTACTACACCGCAGCAAGTTGATTTTCTAAACTGAATGTCCACAGTGTAGTTTAGTTCTTAGTATTTTTTAAACAGTGGCTATTTTGTTAACGAAAAGTTTTTGTTTTTAGATATTTTGTTATTTAATTTAAATTTAAAATCGAATCGCGTATCGATCAGAGGGTCAGAAACCGTCAAGTATCGAATCGTGACCTTGGTGTATCGGTACAGCTAGTGTTGGGAACAATACATTGATGCGACCAGTTCGTAAAGGCAAGAAATAGGACTAATAGGAAGAAGACTCCAAATTCGATACAAAATCCGCCAGGAATCCTTAGATACAATGGGGCAAAAAAGTATTTAGTCAGTCACCAATTGTGCAAGTTCTCCCCCTTAAAAAGATGAGAGAGGGCTGTAATTTTCACCATAGGTAGACCTCCCCTCTGCAATTCCCATGGGCTATATACCTCAGCAAACTCATGCTTCTTCTCAATCAAACTCATGCTTCTTCCCATCAATCCACTTATACGTTCCAGTGTTGGTAGACTTTGCGACTCAAAAGATACCAAGGGGACACACAGCCAGGTATGTCAAGAAGCTAACGCAACAATCGCCCGTTGAGTAAAGCTAATCATCACGTTTTAAAGTTCTTAGTCAGTCAGCACTCAGCAAGCGGTTTAAAAAAAAAAAAAAGTATTGCATGTGTACAGCTAGCTTGAATGGTACTGTGTGCTAGTCCCTGGCTCTAAACAAGTGTTGATTTGTGCAGATTATTTTATCAACAAAATAAAGTGTTGTGGTCTATTTGAATAATTAATTTGACATTTTAAAATATAGATATAACTTTTTTTTTTATTATTATTGCCACCGAGCAACAATTCTCAGAGATAAGTGGCCTTTTACATGTTTGAAAATAGGGTTAGACAAATGTCATTTTTATAGAATTCATTCATTCATTCATTCATCTTTCGTTCCGCTTATCCTCACTAGGGTCGGGGTCGTGCTGGAGCCTAGCCCAACTAACTTTGGGCAAGAGGCGGGGTACACCCTGAACTGCTCGCCAGCCAATTGCAGGGCACATGTAAACAAACAACCAGTCGCACTCACATTCACACCTACGGGCAATTTGAAGTCTTCAATTAACCTACCGTGCATGATTTTGGGATGTGGGAGGAAACCAGAACACCCGGAGAAAACCCACGCAGGAACGGGGAGAACATGCAAACTCCACACAGGCGGGGCCGGGATTTGAACCCTCAGAATTGTGAGGCGGATGTGATAACCCGTCGTCCACCGTGCTGCCATTTTTATAGAATTGTCTTAAGTCAAATCAACAATAACAAACTCATGGACTCCTGCAGATCAAATCCCAGATTACCCCATTCCTATAGGAAACATTAAGTATTTAGGTATTAATATTTCACCATAACTTACACCGCTAACCAATCTAAATTACACACCACTTCTGGAAAAACTCTCAGCTGACTTAAAACGCTGGAATAACTTGCCTATATCACTACTGGGAAGAATAGCCACAATGAAAATGAAAACCTTACCTCAAATTAATTATTTATTCTCAATGATTCCATTTAAACCCACAATTAAATGGTTTCAAACATTACAGTCTGCTGTACTACATTTTTAGTTAGAAAATAAGAAAAATAAAATTAGTCTATCCACGCTTCAGAAAAGTAAACAAGAGGGAGGCCTAAATGCTCCTAACTTTAAACACTATTATTTAGCTAATCAATTACAATACCTCATCAAATGGTTGCACGACAATGAGGAGTATCATTCTTGACTAGGATTGGAAAAAACAGACTGCAACAGCATCAAACTCCTAAAACTCCCATTTATTTGCACAAGTCTTAAACGCCATAAATGCTTCAAGAACCCAATAATCGCATCCACCTTAACGGCTTGGTGGAAAAGTTTAGAATCTACAGTATCTCAATTAGCTCCCAGTATGCTCTCCCCAATCTGTCATAATCCAGATTTCAAAATAAATTATATACCCCTTCATTTTATCAGATGGGAACAACATATAAACTTGTAATTTACATAGTCACTCCCACCACACTTCAGTTGTCCAGCCGGGTTCACGACCCTGGTCTTGCATGCTTCTTCTCCTGTCCAATCTTGTCCTTCCCTCAGAGGGTGTAGCACTACTCCCCCATACAACGCTCATATCTAATGTTGCATGTTTCTAGATATGTAATGATTTACATATCTCATCTTGTTTATAATTAGGACCTTGTCTTTTGTCTTCGTCTCTCACTCCCCTCTAGAAACTTTGTTCTGTTCGACTGACAGACTCTGATTCTCAATGAATATCAATTATAACACTAAGAAACCACAGCAGCAGTTTAAAAACCCCACTGTGACAGAGTAAAACTGTTCCGGCATAAAAGGGAAACAGATCCTCCATTCTGCTTGACCGAACAGGACACACAAAAAAAAAAACAACAACAACAAAAAAAAGTCAAATCGAGGTGTTTTATGATTAACGTCTACATCAACAAATGTTAACTATCGCATAGTTTCTGCACCAAATCGAATCGTATCGAATAATCGTATCGTTCCCATACTGAACTTAATCGTATTGTTCCGCCCGTAAAGATATCGCTTTTGAATCGAACCTTAACCTGTGTATCTAGTAGGGCTGAACAATTAATCGAATTTAAGATGTGGGCACTGCTGCATATGAAGTGCCCGCAACCTAGTCAGCCAGCCACCAGGGGGCAAGCGTATGGTTAAGGCTTCATTAAGGGCTGCGCTCAGTGGCCAACTTCAAAAAGCCTAAAATGGCATTGATATCCAATGTAGTCATAAATTAAGCTTTTATTTTGAAGTTGGCCATCTGAGCACGTTGGCGGAGAGGCGGCATGTCACGGTAAGACACTATTAACAATCGTTGTTGCGGCTGCCTTGACTTTAAGTTCTAGGCTGGCCTGACTGCAATGAAAAAAAGTCAGGAGTAAATAGAGAGGGAAATCACAAATGTCAAATTCTTTGCAGTTTGTGACTACACGACTGACCAATGGTCAAGTAGAACAACTGACACGTATTTGTCCTTGCCAATTCACTATTTTGACAGAGATTTTCGCATGAAAAGTCAGTGCTTACAGCCTTAATGTTATTGCGTTTTCTGCATAAACTATTTGTTGCCATGAAGTTACAATTTGTGATTGCAAATTGTAATAGCATATTTATTCAGTTAGCCCTTGGTAAAGTACAAATGATTTGGGGATATTTATTTTTTATTGTTATCTATCATTAATTCTTATTTAAAAGACATGCAAACACCAAAGGCATGAAAAAGGTGACAAAAAAAAAAACATTACAGGGGCAGTGGAGGGGGGGGGGGGTATTCTGGGCGGATCCCCCGGCCCCCCACAGAGAATTATTATTATTTATTTATTTTTTAAACATAAATTAAGCAATCTGGAAGACACTGAGGAGTACAATAAGGCAAAAATAAATAAATAAATAAATTAAATTAAAACCAAAATTCAAACAGAAAAACGTATTTACACTGCTCAAGTACATGTTGATGTACAAATTTAAGATTAAAATTAAATTTGTCTCATTTCTTTGCTTTTCTTTTTTGTTCTGGCCTCCAACTTGAGCCAGGCTCATCTCCACTTGCACCTGATGCCTGATGCCTGCTTCAAGTTGTACCACATGAATAACATCCTTCTATTTCAGCACTCTCATTCTGGAAAATAATTTACTAAAATCATTGTCTGTGTCACTTCATTTGTCATTATTACCAACTTCAAAGGCTAATCCCAAATGCATCCTGCAGGAAAATATAAAATGTTTTCTGTTTTTATTGTCCATTTCTGAATTTGAAGTTAGTTCATTCTGTGTTGTGACATAATCACTAACATCGCTCCGTGGCTTAATACATTTAAAATTAACATCCGTAAACTTATTAGATAAATGTAGCCGCATTTTTTAATTAATACAAGATGTAACAGCGGATCAACTCTTGCCGCCGATGTTATGTGTGCTTCGCGGTTCCGCTGAGACCACAACCAGGACCACGAGCCGCAGCACCTCAACGCGAAAATACAAATGACCAGTGCAACAAATACCACACTGGCTAATCTGATGAGCAAAAAGGTTGCTTAAACGTAAGAGTAGCAAGTGAGGACGTCTGCTCCAGAGGTGGATAGAGTAGCCAAATATTGTGCTCAAGTAAGAGTACTGTTACTTGACAATAATGTGACTCAAGTAAAAGTAAATAGAAGTCCTCCAAAAAATTACTTGAGTAAGAGTAAAAAGTACGCAGTGAAATTATTACTCACGTACTACGTAAATAGTGAGTAACTTCAGTTTTTTTTTTTTTTACCAAAGCATGAACATCAAATAAAAAAAAACATATATATAAATAAATAAAATCTGAATGTACAAATTCCAATGTTGCTGTGTGTGTGCACAGTCAAAACTACAAAAAAAACATCTGCAATTTACTGCACAGTGTTTTCTCAAGTTATAAGTGAGCTGAAATATCAACGTTTGGGCAGAAAGTCCCAGACAAATACTACAATACATGAAAGCTGTTGTTTGTCTAAATGTAAACTAGAGTTGCGTGCAGTTGCCTTCATGGTAACGACGACCTTCCCAAAATGGTGGCCACTTAGGCACGACAATCAACCGGGCTGGCTTATCTAGTGTTAATACCTATGCCCGGGAAGCCGAACAGAAGACGTTGTGTGAGGTCATGTGACTTGCTTGTGTTGTTTGATTGGTGAGCTAGACTTAAACGTCACTAATGCTTAAATTGGATTGGAACAAACAGCGCTCAATGCGTAAGTCGAAGTCGTAGTCTCGCGCACAAAATAGTTGATAAGCAATAATTGATAAATAAAAGTAGCGACCGACATTTAGATCATTGTAACGGCGTAAAAGTACTGTTACTTCTTAACAGCAGAAGCGGTGGAAGTGTTTTTTCTGGTCTCATCAACTCCTGTGACTTATCCAAAGCAGGTCCCAAGCGCACCAATGCGCTCGCATATTAGTCCGCCGCAGAGTAATAGTCACAATTTCATCTGTGTGTGCATGGTGGATGTGTGGAATGGATCTAGCTGCCAGCGTTCAAGGAGTACAAAACAGCCCATGACGACGTTCAAACGGCGAATTTCGCCGAAAGGCGACTGATTTACATGTATGATTTCAAGATTAATTTTGCACTGAAAACTGTTACATAGTCTGTTGAAAAGTAGTGCAATAAAAATACAGATTTTTCCCTTACATGAAGAATATACATAATTAATAATCATGATTACAATATTGATAAAAATAAATGGGATTATTCTTTTGACCATAATCGCACAGCCAGAGTAAAAAACAAAGACTTATCATTATACACTGCAGAATTCTGCAATACAGCAGGGAACACTACTGTTATATAATACCCTAAGTCATCTACAGTAGGTGTGTGTACGTAATACAGTACAAGAATTTCAAAATACTGTCATACAGTATTCTTGCACCCACCTGTGTTCTTCATAGCAGCCGTGAGTGAACTGAGGATGGAGCTGATCTTTCCCAGGTCCACCTTGGCCATGTTGACTCCCAGAGGGGTGGATGGAGTTTGAGAGGTAGAAGTAGGTGTGGCTGGGGTTACGCTGACAGCGGTGTGAGCCTTTGAAGCTTTGGTAGGTGTGGTTGGAAGCTTAGAGTCTGCAAACTTGACAACACCAGGAGATATCTCACCTGCCTTGTCACCTGCTCATGCAAGTAATGGAGAAATATGTTTTCAAAGATGCATTACCGTTACTTCAAAGCATGACAGTGCAAGCTAACAACTTTTGTGTGGGCTGACCAGCTGTTGAAGAAGAACGCTCCTCTTCGTCAGACACATTTATGTCCTCTCTGCTGTCACTCTGCAGGTCCCCTTCATCCATGGCCTTGCCATCCAGCTCCGGGTCCACCTGTGCTCTGGCGGCACCCATCGCCAGCAAAGGGGAGTCTGAGCCGGTGGGGGAGGGGGCGTCTTCAGAGGGTGAGGGGATGGGTGAGTCTTCAGGCCCTGGTAGAGTCGACTTGAGGGAGTCCAGTTTCCTTTTGAGAACGGCCACGCGGTTGGCAAAAGCACTGTACGCCTGTCCAAATGCACAGAAAAAATTGTGGTCATCTATGACTGTGTAATTCAAGTCTTTTATTCATGACATTGTATGACAACCATGGCAATGTATTCCACCGGACATCCTCATTTATTATATACTGTATATACTCACACGTACCATAGATGGAAATGACTAGATATGAAAGATTTATGGTTAACCTTAAGCCGTGATAACATTTCAAATGGTAAACATGACTGTTTAAAAGTTGTAATTATTGTTCAGACCATATTTAGTGTCCCCTTTTTGGTGCAACGTATGATCAGTTAGCACAAAAACATTACTGATAACATCAGCAGCTAACAGCAGGAAGGAAGGTATAATAAAAAGTTCCCTCCAAGCCCGTAAATCATGATGGTGACATAACAGGTGCAAAGTAAACAGATTAGCCCCTTGATTTACAGTTTACCATGCATGCAAAAGTATTTTCTCATCACAGACAAGGACATCGTGTTCAAGTGGTGTCTTTACAGTGATGGTGTTGCCGCCTGCTAGATTGTCAATATAATGATTAGTTACCAACAGCGACGCCCAGTAACACATTACAAAGTGAATCAACTCTAAAAATCTGCCATTTTAATTAATGAGCGAAGTAACGCGTAATTTTTCCAGGAAAGTAATTAGACTACAGTTACTTCTTCAATCCAACAATAGTTACTTTTGCATCATCAACGTCTCTGAACAAACAGTTACTTGTAGCTGGTGAGTGAAACAAAGAGCAGTCCAAGTGTGCAGACGCATTTAACTGAGACCGCCCCTTTTTCCAACGAACAGAAGAAAGCGATTGGGATGTGACTGTTGATTCTACAATGCACAGTGGCAGTGCAGTACCATAAAAGTGCAAAGAAATGCATGATTTCACTGGTCGCCACACTATTTTTATTTTGCTTAGTAAAAAGTGTATTTGAATGTTCTTACTTTTTTATTTACACATTAAGAATACAGTTTTACTGGCGTGTTAAACACGCAATGCATTGTGGGCTAATTATTCATACCAAGTGCGCGATCATCAAATCAGTCATGGAGGGTAAGGACTGACTCTGAAGGACTTAGAATACTTAGCTTTAATAATACAACCCCAATTCCAATGAAGTTGGGACGTTGGGTTAAACATAAATAAAAACAAAATACAATGATTTGCAAATCATGTTCAACATATATTTAATTGAATACACTACAAAGACAAGATATTTAATGTTCAAACACTATAAACTTTATTGTTTTAGCAAATAATCATTCATTTAGAATTTTATGAATTGAATAAATAAAAATATTATAAAATCCTGAACAATAACTTCAATAAACCCAATAATAAAAATATAAACAAAAATGTTAATTGTAACATAACCACTGCTTAACTTAAACACATACTACATGAAAAACTAACCTCAATAAATAATGACAAATTATACAGTAGACTTCGATAAAACGGACCGTCGGGAATGAACAATGTGTCCAAAAATAGTTGTCATTTGTCACTGAAACTGCCATAGAACATTGCTCTCTGCGCTCTACACACACACACACACACACACACACACACACACACACACACACACAGAGAGAGAGAGAGAGAGAGAGAGAGAGAGAGAGAGAGAGAGACAGAGAGACAGAGACAGAGAGAGAGACAGAGACAGAGAGAGAGAGAGAGAGAGAGAGAGAGAGACATGGCAGCAGTGTTAACTGAGGAATACAAAACAAGTCTGGAATGTGGAACATGCTATTTTTGGTACAGCTCATGAAAGCGACTCATCTTTGATGAGTACTGTACGTCAACAATGTCACCATAACAAAGCGCACCGACCGGAGTAGTAAGTTTGGAAAAAAATGTAAAAAACATTTTCCAACTTTTTTTATATTTACAACTTTGTACTGTAATGGGTGTTTTAGGCCATGAAAAAACCGACAAAACAATAATTCTGTACTGTACTGTAATATGGGTGCAAATGCAATAAAATAAAAACAAAACAAGTGCTTCAATGTAATGGAAAATGGATTATATATTGGACAACCCCCCGCCGCTATTAGTCCGTTCTATCGAGGTTGCACTGTACTTATAAAGTGCAAAATAACAATTAAAGTTAAATTCCGTTATTTTTTTTACTGCCAGTATATGGTTGGAAGAGCAGTTGCTTTCTCCACATGTACGGCAATATATTTTTGAACTTCTTCATGCAACTGGGGTTTAGTTTTATTAACAATGTTGTCGTGGCGAATAGGAATCATGTAGTGAGGGTCCAGGTGCTTAGCTGTCTCTTTGTGTGCGTTGTTGGGATCGCTGTTCCTGCTATGCACATCTTGAACTCTGAGGGGCAGTGTGGTGCACGCAATGAGCACGCACTTGCAGTAAAAAAAAAAAAAAAAAAAAAAAAAAAAGTAAAAGTCACTATCGATTATTGCTAATATAACTTGTTTTTCACAGTGTTTGAAGAATATGTCAGAGAGTATTGTTTATATTGTCTGTTTGTATGGGTTCATATAGCATTTGTGTACAAATATTCATTATTTTGAGCGATACATGGAGTCAAATGGAGTGTCAACAACTAAGCAAGCAACATTCACTCTTACTCCTTGATACTATGTTAGCACCTTAGCAACCTGTTATTTTGATCACGTGGGCTCTGCATGCCGTCCGGGCGCTGCTGGATATGTAAGAGTGGTAAAATCTGAGATTTTAAATCCATTCCGATCTAATCCAACACTCGTTTTTTGTGCTGACATCGGACCGATTTCCGATCTCAAAAATCGGATCGGGACATGAATATACCCTAATATACATACTATGAAACACTATGTGCACTACATCCTCAGGCCCTCATAACGTAAAACAGACCAAGAATGCACACTTACATTAGCCACAATCTTGACCTCCTTGTACTGCATCTCGTAGAAGATGTCTGCGTTTCCCAAAGCGTCCAGCAGGGGGGGGCCCGTCTTCAACTCCTCCTCCAGAAAGCCGACAAACTCCTGCAGCTTCTGACTGCCATCCTCAAAGTCTTTAGCAAACTTGTTCCCTCCCGCCTTGTCTGATAAAATGGTAAATGGTAAATGGATTGCACTTAATCTACATCATCACAGTGCCCAAAGTGCTTTATAAAGCCTCACATTCACCCATTCACACACACATTCATACACCAATGGGCGGCTGCTGCCATGCAAGGCGCTGCCAGGCCCACTGGGAGCAAATTAGGGTTCAGTGTCTTGCCCAAGGACACTTTACATACAGACAGTCGGTCACTGGACGACCCGCTCTACCAACTGAGCGACAACCGACCAATAGCCATTTAAGACATGACATTTAAGCGATTGAAATTGATTAGATGGAGTTTGTCAGTAGGTGTGAATGTGAGTGGAAATGGTTGTAGTTTATGTGTGCCCTGCAATTTGCTGGCAACCAGTTGAGGGTGTACCCTGCCTATTGCCAAAAGTCAGGATAGGCGCCAGGGCACCAGCAACCCTTGTGAGCATACGCGGTTCAGAGAAGGGATGGATGGATTCTAACCTTTCAGCCTCTTGTGAGCCTCAGCACTGCAAATGTCCAGCCTGAGAGCTGCAAGCTGCTTCTCCCTGAAGTCCTCTTCTGTGACTGCTTGCTTGTATCCTGACAGCTGCTCTATAAGTGAGTTGGGCTAAAAGACACAGCAACAGAGAACCAAAACTTTTGGATCTAAGGACAGTAAAGAATGCATAAACATTTGTATGAGACTTACTGCAAACTCTTCAACAATCTTGGACTTGGTTGCAGCTTTTGTCTTGGCTGGAGCTAAAAATTCAGAATTAAGATTCTGATTTATGCTTGATGTAAAACATTACAGTGGAACCTCTAATGTCATATCCGCATCAGGTCGTACAATTCAGAATTTGGCCATGAAGTTTAGGAAGGATGTGCCTTTAAAGCAAGGGTGTCAAACTCAAATTCACGGTGGGCCAAAATTAAAAATTGGGACAACGTCGCGGGGCAAACTCAGTATTTAATTAAGAATCATGGCGATGTGCATGTTTCCCTTTTCTGCAGAAATGTAGCGTTAAAGTTTATCATTGACAACAAACTTTCATTTTGCCTAAACACTTAATCTGGAATAAACAAACTTAAATATTATAAACATTTATAAATATTATTAAAGATATCAGTGGTATTTGTCTGTTGTTTTGTATTTAAATAGATAACATGAATTGTTCTATCTTCAACTACCTTTCTTTAGTATGTACAGTGGGTACGGAAAGTTTTCAGACCCCCTTAAATGTTTCACTCTTTATTTTATTGCAGCCATTTGTTAAAATCATTTAAGTTCATTTTTTACTCCATGTACACACAGCACCCCATATTGACAGGAAAAAAATAATATTTGTTGAAATTTTTGCTGATTTATTTAAAAAGAAATCCCACAGCCATAAGTATTCAGACCCTAACTTGGGTGCTGTCCATTTCTTCTGATCATCCTTAAGATGGTTCTACACCTTAATTGGAGTCCAGCTGTGTTTGATTATACTGATTGGACTTGATTAGGAAAGCCACACCCCTGTCTATATAAGACCTTACAGCTCACAATGCATGTCAGAGCAAATGATAATCTTGAGGTCAAAGGAACTGCCTGAAGAGCTCAGAGACAGAATTGTGGCAAGGCACAGATCTGGCCAAGGTTACAAAAAAAATTCTGCTGCACTTAAGGTTTTTAAGAGCACAGTGGCCTCCATAATCCTGAAACGGAAGACGTTTGGGACGATCAGAACCCTTCCTAGAGCTGGCCGCCTGACCAAACAGCAATTGGGGAAGAAGATCCTTGGTGAGATAGGTAAAGAAGAACCCAAAGATCACTGTGGCTGAGCTCCAGAGGTGCAGTCGGGAGATGGGTGAAAGTTCTAGAAAGTCAACCATCACTGCAGCCCTCCACCAGTCGGGGCTTTATGGCAGAGTAGCTCTACGGAAGCCTCTTCTCAGTGCAAGACACATGAAAGCCCGTATGGAGTTTGCTATTTAAAAAAAAAAAAAAAAAAAAAAAAAAAAAAAAAAAACCTGAAGGACTTCAAGATGGTGATTAAAATAAGATTATCTGGTCTGATGAGACCAAGATATAAATTGTTGGCCTTAATTCTAAGTGGTATGTGTGGAGAAAACCAGGCACTGCTCATCACCAGTCCCAACAGTGAAGCATGGTGGTGGCAGAATCATGCTGTGGGTGTGTTCTTCAGCTGGAGGGACAGGGAACCGAAGAAAAGTTGAATGCGGCCAAGTACAGGTAAATCCTGGATGAAAACCTTCTCCAGAGTGCTCAGCACCTCAGACTGGGACGAAGGTTCACCTTCAAAAAAGACAATGACCCGAAGCACACAGCTAAAACACCGAAGGAGTGGCTTGAGAACAACTCCGCGACTTTTTTTGAATGGCCCAGAAAGAGCCCTGACTTAAACCCAATTGAGCATCTCTGGAGAGACCTGAAAATGGCTGTCCACCAACGTTCACCATCCAACCTGACAGAACTGGAGAGGATCTGCAAGGAGGAATGGCAAATAATCCCCAAATCCAGGTGTGAAAAAACTTGTTGCATCATTCTCAAAAAGACTCATGGTTGTATTAGCTCAAAAGGGTGGTTCTACTAAATACTGAGAAAGGGTCTGAATACTTATGGCTGTGTGATATTTCAGTTTTTCTTTTTTAATAAATCTGCAAAAATCTCAACAATCCTGTTTTTTTTTCTGTCAATATGGGGTGCTGTGTGTACATTACTGAAGAAAAAAATGAACTTAAATGATTTTAGCAAATGGCTGCAATATAAAAAAAGAGTGAAAAATTTAAGGGGGTCTGAATATTTTCCGTACCCACTGTAAAGCTTTTTTCAAAGGCCAACAACAAAACAACCAAAAACAAATAAGAATGTCTTTCAATAAAAATCCAAACCTCAAACTATTAACAGTCTCTGCCCAGGAGCTGATAAAGAGCATTAAAAAAACGTTAATTCAATTGTTATATTCTTTGTTACAGCCACGTTGCGCCGCACACGACAAACAGTTCTGTTTTTTACTTTAGTGAACAGGAAATATGCCTCCCACCTGTCTCGGAAGTTAATGGTTTTCTATCTTCGTTTTGGCCATTTTTGGGAAGAGGAAGTGTACATTTGCGATAGGAGACTGGTAGCATAGTTGGTAACGACTGCAACAGAAAGGGAAGGGGCGCTTGCCGGTCCAGACTGATGGCCAACTCACGAGCAAAGCATTCTGGGATTTGTAACATTAGTGGCCCGTGTGCTACATACTGGCGGGCCAGCTCTAATACACATTTAATATGGTCTTCCGGGGCAAATATAATTACATCGTGGGCCAAATTTGGCCCACAGGCCTGAGTTTTACTTCTATGCTCTTACGTCTTACAGAACCTTAGGGTTTGGAGTTTTAACCCCCTTCATGGATGATGTTAGACGAGACTAGCAAATCTCACAAGACATCAACCAGTTCAGCAAGCATTAAGACCTAACTTTTTTCATTGGCTGTTTTTTTGTTTTGTTTTGTTTTATCTTTTTCTTTTTGCAACACTTATTCCAAATGAAGGAGCGGCCTTAATGAGGGGTGTGAAAAGAAAAAGAGCCAGAGAATAGAATATTGAAGCAAGAAAAAGTTAACCCTTGCTTGCGAATTAGAGTGATGACTTGACAAGTTTAATTCACATTCCATGACCACGCCAGGAACTCAAAACACTCGTACCTCAAATCATCTTTCCCCGTTGAAATGAATGAAAATGCCATTAATCTGTTCCAGCCCTACAATAAACATCAACCAAAAAATTTGTAGCGCATTTTTTTTTTTTTAATTAGTAAAATATCACACTACAGGATTGTACTCTATAAGAACATATAGTAATAACTCGGGTTGGGAATCTCTGGCATGAGGCCGATCTGATCCATATCTAGATACACAGAAAGCAATTTGATTCAAAAACGGTATCTTTACTGGCGGAACGATTCGATACGATTTGATTCAGTATGGGAGCGATACGATTCTCGAGTCGTTGCAGAAACAAGGTCAGTTAACATTTGCACATGTGCTAATAGCAACCATTGTAGTGGTTCCAGGGAGAGGTTTAACCACTTGAAACATGGTTGCTAATAATATTGATAGGGAAATAGTGATAAAAATAAGAAGTGTGTGTTTGTGTGTGTGTGTGTGTGTGTGTGTGTGTGTGTGTGTGTGAGAGAAAGAGAGAGAGTGAGAGAAAGAGCGAGAGAGAAAAAAGTTCAGTTAAACTGCCGGCAAATGGTGGCTGTTGAACAATTTCTGCTACTACAGGAGAAGCAGGCAGCTGCATAAGAGCACACGAGAAATGGAAACACCCACTACAGGCAACAGAAAGAACGCAATCCTTCTGCGGCCGTGTTGACGAGACGTTTAGCTATTTAACAAGAGAAGCCATAATGCCACAGGACTCTCTCCAATTCAGTCCACACTATTGGTCGTCCGCTCCAGACACTGTTCCAGTCCCGCGACACTGCGCGTCTGAGAGACGAACTCTGAACGCTTTCCCCTCGTCGACTTAAATTTTTAGGTTTCACTTTTACCTTCATTTTTACTTTTTAGACTACTTGGAATTTTTGAGAGTGGAGTAGCCCCGCTTTTGAGGCTACTAGCCCCAGCTGCACTATCGTCGGACATTAACGAGGCTCTTTGGTTTATTTGGTCTGAGTTTTGGAGACGAAATCTGTGGGATAGCCAATGGACAAAACCAATGGACTCCTGCACCACTTGCACCCTTCTCCTTTAGAGGCTTTCCCTGCTAGAGGGACATGTCCGCAAACTAGAGCAGAATAGTTTGGTAACTGTAGACGTGGCGGGCACACCTAATAGTGTAGGTTGTAGCCGCCCTACTGGCCCTGTTAGCATTCGCCCCAAGCGGCAAGATAACCGCAGAGAGCCTGTTCAGACGCATAACAGATTAATTCCTTTAGCTAGTCCAATTCCTGCTTAGTCTACTTGCTCCAGCACATTCGTCATAGGTGACTCCCATCACTGGTAATATCAATCTTAAAAACCCAGCCATTGTAATGTGTATTGCTGGGGCCAGAGCACCAGACATATAAGTTAGCCTTAAAGAGCCAACCTGCATTAGGCCTAGACACCAGCTACTCAGATATAGAGCTAAATGTTGGCTCCAATCATACAAGGATGAGGCTATCACAGACTACAAAGAGGAATATAGCCAGGACTTGTAATCTCGCCAAAAAGATGTTTTGGCATCGAGTAATTGACTCCCCTTGCCTGGGAGAGGGCAATGATGAGAGGTTTAGCAGATTATTCTCACTTATTCAGTGGCTGGCTAGCTTCTGTAACAAACAGGGAATGCAAGATAATTGGCCTTCGTTATGAAGGACTCACGGCTTGATGAGAGCGGAAGGCGGCATCGCTTTTTCTAGAAACATGGATTACTGTTTGAGCTTTCCATGACAGTTTACACGAAAGCAAGCCGGGACACGGGTGATTAGAGAGTCTGTTAGAACGGGTGTGGAGTCGGTAAGGTTAAAGCTAACTAGAGGTATGCTGGACTCTAACAACGCACACAGAACAACATACTACACATTCTGATACACTACCCATAATGCATTGCAGACTCATGTTTTCTACTCAGGTAGTACTGTGTGATGACTTTGAGCACTCTTCATGAGTTTATTTTACCGATGACAAGTCGAGAAATAACTACCAGATTATTGCAGTATTACTCTCTCGCCACGCCCACAGCTACTTGAAATATAATACGGGTTATAGGCGATGCATTCTTATTAATATTGCGACGATGAATACTGTGGGGGCAAATCGCACCCATCAGTCCACTTTTAATGAAAATCGGTCTTATGAATATTAGATCACCTTCCTCAAAAGCTTTGCTAGTCAATGATCTTATCAGAGACCATAATTTTAATGGTCTTTGCGAGACTTGGTTAAAACCAAATTAATTCTTACCACTTAAATAGGTGTCTCCTCCAAGATTTGTGAGTTCACCTGGTGCGCGTTCTATTAAGAAGGGAGGCGGTGTTGCCCTCATCTCTGAATCCGTTTCCACACTAGTACAACCCCAAAATGGACTTTCAAACATTCAAGGCTATCATTATGCGACCCACAACACCCAGTGCCGTTCTATCTTGCAGTTATTTACCGCCCACCTGGCCCTTACTACTACTAGTACTGTATGTCAGACCATTACCTCATAAAATTTTAAGTCTTGGCCCACTGCCATTGTTCTGACTAGGGTTGGGAATCTCTGGCATGAGGCCGATTTGATACATATCTAGATAAACAACTAGCGATTCTATTCAAAAACAATATCTTTACCGGCGGAACGATTCAATTCGATTCAGTAATGGGAGCGATACAATTCTCGATTCGATGATGGTTAACTGCATTTGCCAATCATAAAAAACCTTGACTTGACTTAACCCAAGTCTAGAAAATGACATTTGTCAAACCCTATTTTTAAAAGGCCACTTAACCCTGATCATTGTTGCTTTATGGCACTATAAATATATATATTACACTTTTTAAAAAAACATCAACTTAATTATGTAAATAGACACAACAATTAATTTGAAGATTTTCTTTTCACAAACTGCACAAACAATATTTGAAGAGCCATGGGAGGTCTCGCCCACAGTGCCCTTCATGCTAGGACCACCACTGCACACTGACTTTTTGAAGTTTTAAGTCGTGATGACTAGCTTAGTACAACTGCCGATTGTTGTGTCAGCTTCGGGATACACCTGGCTGTGTGTCCTCTCTGTAGTTTCTTTGTTGGGTCGCACCGTACCAATTCGAACGTATAAGTGGACCGCAAGGACTCAAGAACCATTAGTTTGCTGAGTTCCAGCTCAAGGAAATTGCAGAGACGTACCTATCTTTGTCATATCGTCTGCATGTTTACAATCCGTGGCGCACATTTCGCCGCCGGCCCTGTTGTCTACGGCGGACTTGAGATAAGGTACGTAACGTGACATCGCATTTACAACTCCTGAGGGAACACTACTTTGCTATCGCTGTGACCACAAAAGTAGCTTCACAAGCTATTTGATGTTGAAATAATGACGCTACGGAGAAATGTAGTTAAACAAGTAGTGTCGCTAGTATCCACCACTGCTGTTTGGTTGTAAACAACGTTATGTCCACGGCGCACAGCGTGATAGCTCTTGTGCTTTTTTTAAGAGATAAAAACTGTAAAGCCTCAAGCAACCTTGCGATATCCAGTCCACAGCCCTACAACCGATGTATCGAAGGATTACTGACGGATTTTGTATCGATAACGGAGTCTGCTACCGATAGTCTTATCCCTCGCCTTAACAAACAGATATCCGGTAGCATCGGTTTATCTTCCCAACCCTATTTCTGACCACAACCAAAGATATAGCAGCCGTAATATTAGTTCAACTATTACTGAAATTGCTGAGCTATTACCCTCAGCAATTGCCTAATTTTCTTCTTATGTGGGTCATATTGATAATCTCACATATGATTTTAATGCGGCTCTGTGGAAAGGCTTCTTTATACTTTATACGCTGACGTCACTGCGGCAGTCCCGTGCGTAGTTTGCCTTTATACTCGAGCACAAACCACATGTGCAGTTTTGAAAATGTACTGCAGTTCACCTCCAAGTCGGGAGTGTCGCTACAGCTGGTATTGGCTAGGACACCACAGGGTGGAGTTTCCTCAGCATTTTTTGGCCATTTCCGGTAGCCGTTTTTACTTTCCTTTCAGTAACAAGGAACAAAGCAACAACAATGGCGACCGTGGAACAGTGTCTGCTAGAACAAATGGACCTAGATGACCAGATGATACGTTTAATTATGCTGCAAAATCGATCAAGAAGGCAGCTGTGTAGATGGTATGTAGAACCATAGTTTACTGAAAGACAAACAAGCTATCATTTCACCAAAACAATTTTTTCCAAAATAATTTGTCTTAATAAAAATAACCTTAAATACTTATTTGATACAGTAGCAATGCTAATCCAAATGCAACCTACTTCCTACAGCTCCTTTTCAGATGATCATTTCATGCAATTTTTGACAAAAAATTGGAGTTCATTAGAAATTAGATCAAGGACAACGTGCCTCAAGTCCAGTTGAATTCTTCGATCACTGAGACGAATTTGAGCATCATTGCGGATACCCTTGCGGCTATCCTCTATCATTTTGAGCAAGTATCCCTTGACAGACTCACAAAACTCGTTAGTGAGGCAAAACAAGACTACATGTTTGCTCAAACCTCTCCCTGGGAAACTCGTTAAAAGAGCTGTTTTTAAAATCTTAGGACCCTCAATCTCAGATATTATAAATTTTGTCACTCTCCAGCACTGTACCTGCAGCTTTCAAGACAGACGTTATTCGAGCCTTACTCAAAAGATCCAACCTCAACCCTGAGAGTCTTTGCAATTATAGGCCGGTGTCAAATCTCCCATTTATTCCAAAGATTCTTGAAAAAAATAGGACAACAGGTTAAATGTCAGAGGACAAAGATGTTAAAAAATTTCTTGGTAACCCGTTTACAAACCACAGCTGCAATTTCGAAGCGATTATATAGCAGATATACTGCAGTTAAATTGATAAATATGATTCAGAATGCATCTCGCGCCTTGCAGTCTTCGGCTCTATCCGGCGCTGTGACGTAACACTAGCCAAACACCCTGTTCATTCTACATTGTGTGCTATTGTATTGTATGTTTTTTGTCGTATGATTTAGCGATTTCACGATGGTTTATTGTTTGGCATTTGGGTGTACAAATGGTTAAGGAATCTGGCAAGAGTTTCTCTGGCTTTCCAAGTGAAAAAGTAAGACGTGACCAGTAGACTTTACATTGATCTGATCGGCCTGACCGGTATTGGCCGATATTTAGCAATTAATGCTTATCGGCTTTAATATCATAATTCGTCGATACGATCAATGACTTCATCCACAAAAGACATTTACTCCACGTCGCCATCGTGCACAGTATATTTGAATCCAAAAGCTAGTTTATTTTTAGCCTTGTCATGTGTCTTTTGATGTAGTACTGTAAATATCTGACGGCCAATAAAATTATTTAAAAAAAAAAAACTAAACGAAAAAGAAAAGACAAGTTTGCTCTTGCAGACTACTGCAAAAAAATCTTGTATTCCGACACCACCGCATCCCGTTTTTACGATCATTGGGTTTTATCTTGTCAACTTAAATGCGACCGGATACACTCGTTATCGTGGCGCCGACAACAAGAGTGGATCACGCCGACTGGATTATAAGAACAAAATGGGGAAAAAACGTGTGCTGGCGGTCGCCGGTGCTCAGGAGAGGACGTTCATTTAAGGCTTGCTTGAGGTGTTCCCGTACTTTTGATACGATACGGCTCGCAAGCAGGCAACAAAACGTTATGTAGCCTAGAAAGCTAATGCTAGCACTAACGGTTGTGCGTAAACATGCTGCCGTTCTGTCGAATCATGCTCTAAAGTTTCGGTGTGGGTTAAGTAATTTAATTACAATAAAGTAATTTAATTACAGTAAGTTAGCACCCATTATTTCTGTCATGTTGTAATGTTGGTTTGACATGACTGATTAAATACATGACCTGACTAGAGCAGTGATTTCCAACCTTTATGGAGCAAAGGAACATATTTTACAATTGAAAAATCTCATGGCACACCAACAAACAAAAATTTCTCAAAAAGTGGATGCATTAATTACTGTATGTACTTCCTGCCATCTAATAGAAGACCATTCATTTGTTCCGTCTGTCACGATGCCTTCACTGGAATAAATAGATGACTAAAGATACATTATTTATTGTAAATGTAATTTTTTTTAGCAATTAAGTACAAGTATATACAGTAAATGAACAGGTTATTTAAATAGACACATTGCTCAATCCTGTGATCAGATCGGTGATCGGTTATTGTTTTTTTTAAACTCGCTGATCGGCCACAAAAATCCTGATCGTGTAAAGCCTAGTGACCGGTGGATAGGGAAAGTCTATCAAAGTCTGGAAGAAACGTAGTCATCTATATGGGTACATAGCAAGCATTCCAAACTCTGTGCTGGTCACTTCGAACCAGCGTGTTTTGAGAAAGACTTAGCAGAAAGCATCGGATACACTGGTGTAGTTAGGCAGAGGCTGAAACCAGCTGCGGTGCCAACTATTTTTTCTACGGCCATCAGGACTTCAACCGCCAGCAAGAGAACTAAATCTCGCAGCCACCATGGTGCAGTGGCGAAGCGGCGCAGACGAGGTGAAGATTTAGGAAGGTTAGGAAGATAGGAATACTGCATACTATGTAAAAGCTTGTGCCGTGTCACTGAAACATATATGAATATATAATACGTATAGTCGTGCTAAAAAATATTGGCACCCCTGGGGTACCATCATTTCTAGCCATGACTGGATAAAAAGACATGCTTTTGACATACCGTCACATCGACCCAATGGCCACTCTCTTTTTCTGTTGTACAGCTGCTACTTGGCTGCTCTTCGTCGTCACTGTCAGGTTCCAACCTCCTGATCGGCTCAAACGTACGGTTTGACGATGCCAAGTGCTCCTGTAGGTCGAAATTCTCCTCCTCGTATTCCAACACGTCGCTCGCCATTGCGTACAGAGAGTAGCGCGCTGTGTTTGTCAATTGCAACGTCTCTTCCGGTAGCCCTTGCGGTGGATAGAGTAAACACACCCTGGTGTCTTGAGCTTTGGGTATGTTCGAGGAGTGCTCAATATGCGTGACAAAAACCTAATTTCTAGCTAAGCTATAGTTGACAACTTGCTGGAAGTGACGTGCATGTATTACATAACATATACACAATGCAAATATGAATTTTAACTGACCTCATAACATCTCTGTCCTCTGACCTTTAATGATTACATGGCCTCTAAGCAATCTGTTTGAAGTTCTTCATTCCGGATTTAGGGCAGACCACTCTTCTGAAACAGCCCTTGCAAAAGTGACGAATGATCTTTTATTAGCTATGGATTGCAACACCTAATCCATAATATTATTACTCGACCTCAGCGCTGCCTTTAATACCATTGATCACAATACACTACTTGATCGCCACAAAACGCGTATCGGTATTACAGGCCCAGGACTTTCATGGTTCAGATCTTATCTCTTGGATAGGAAGCACCGTGTAATTCATGGTAATGTGACCTCTGAGTATTATAATGTCACTTGCAGAGTCCCGCAGAGACCGGTACTCGGTCCTCTTTTGTTCTTTTTGTTGTTTGTTATATGCTGCCGCTTGGCGATATCATATGCAATTCTAAGATTAGCTTTCACTGTTATGCCGACAATACTCATCTTTACATGCCATTAAAATTGACTAACCCACGCGTTTGCTCTAATCTGGAGTTGTGTCTTGCTGAGATTAAACAATGGATGTCCTGTAACTTTTTGTTCCTTATCTCTGAGAAAAGTGAGCTGTTGGTTTTTGGCCCTGCTAAACATAGCCACTTGTTTAAGGACACCAGTCTGAGTTTTGACAAAAGCACCATTATCCAAAGTGAGTGAGCAAAAAATCTCAGCGTTACATTTGACTGAACTCTCTCCTTTCAAAAGAACATTAAGAATATTACCTTAAGAATATTACCAAAACAAAAGTCACTGATGGTGTAGTGATACACTCGCCTGACTTTGGTGCAGGCAGCGTGGGTTCAGTTCCCACTCAGTGACGGTGTGAATGTGAGTGCGAATGGTTGTCCGTGTCTATATGTGCACTGCGGCTGACTGGCGACCAGTTCAGGGCGTAGTCCGCCTTTCGCCCGAAGTCAGCTGGGATAGGCTCCAGCGTCCCGCGACCCTAACCAGGATAAGCGGTGTTGAAAACGGATGGATATTACCAAAACAGCGTTTTTTTCATCTTCGCAATATCACTAAGAGATGACCAATCCTATCTGCTAGTGAAGCAAAGATCATAGGCCACGCATTTGTTATGTCTCACCTCGAGTATTGTAAGGTGATGCTCTCTGGCCTTCCCATGCCTAGTATTAAAAACCTGCAGATAGTACGAAACACTGCAGCAACACTTTGGAAGAGGGCGAGAAAGTTCGATCATATTACCTCCATTTTGACCAACTTGCATTGGCTGCTGGTCCACTAGAGATGCGATTTTAAGGTCCTATTACTTATTCATAAAATCTCACCGACTTTGTTGTACCATATGTTCCGTCCCGAAACCTAGGTTGTCAAACCGCTGGTCATTTGGTAGGAGAAGTAGTCCACAGGGTCTCGAGCATTTTCTTTTTGGGCTCCAGTACTCTGGAATGCCATACCCACGGATATTAGAGCTGCTATGTCAGAATTTTTTTAAATTGCGACTTAAGACTTATTTCTACTCTTTGGCATTTATTTAAAGTACATATTGGTCTGTTTTACTGCCACTTTTCTTATCTCCTACCCCCTCGCCTGCTCGGAGAGAGGGCTAGGAGACATTGACGGAATATGAGGCTGTTGGCTGTTTGGGTTCTGCACCGACCAACTGACAAGATCTGAGGTGGACCAGAGTCATTGCCATGGAGGATTCTCCTCAGGTCGTGAGGGAGAACCACTGAAGGAATCTACCCTGTGGTGCCTTTTTCTCTTCTTATGCCATCTTAATGAATATTATACAACATCTTGCCATCATAACGAACATTGTGCAGCACTAGACTATGATAAATCTCGACACTCGTTCGACATACATTGCAGCCTGGTCTTCCTGGAAGGGGGGATACCCCCCATCTGTGGTCCCTTCTAAAGAATCCCCCAAAACCCCCCCCCCCACACCCACCCACCGCCCAAATGGGGTTTGGAGTTTTTCCTTGCCCCATTGGGGGTTTTAGATTAGGGGATGTTGTCAATCATTGCCAACAATGGTGCTGTGAAGCCCTTTGAGACTGCTTTGTGATTAAAGGCTAACAAATAAACTTGACTTGACACTCTGCTGGCACATGTTACTGCTGGCCAGTCGCCACGCTGAGGATGAGCTACATCTGTACCTCAAGGAGCCAGTCATCGACAGGTGGAAAGGGGACCCACTCCAGTGGTGGACGTGACAACTAACTCTGTTTTATGGACTTTATAAAACTTTAGGGAACTATTTATTTAAATTTGCAGTTAACTTTATAAGAGATGGTGCTGACCCTGTGAACTCCCTGCACTCTCTTTTTTGAACTTTCAACAAAAGTATTATTATTATTGTTATTATTATTATGTTGAACAACATTTAAATTCTACTGAAATTTTGGAAAATTTTATTTACAAAAGAAAACTTTAGGGAGCTATTTGTTAAAGTTTTCATTTAACTTTGTAAGACATGCTGCTGAGCCTTGGAGCTCCCTGCACTTTTTGTTCGAATTTTAAAACAAAGATGCAAATTTTCTAAGACTAAAAAAAGAAAAAAAATAACATGCTACGAATTTGAAAAGCTGTTTAATAAATGTGCATATAGGCATTTAAACGAAGTGTTGGAGTTTGTATTTTTTTTTAAATTTTGACACCAATATTTTCCTTTTTAGCGCAAAACCAATATCAGCTCCAATTATCCGTTATCGGCCTCCTTGACTACTAATAATTGGTATCGGACCTGAAAAAAACATAACGGTCTATCGCTATACTAGAGGGCAGATTTTTTTCTTGTACTCCCACTTCACAGAGGTTAATTTAATCATGGCAGCCAAAATAGCGATCTCAATAAAAATTTGGCTTCACACGATCAGGATTTTTGGGGCCGATCACCAAGTATAAAAAAAACATAACAGATCACCAATCCGATCATAAGATGGAGCAATGTGTCTAGTTACATGACTTGTTCATTTATTGGATATACTTGTGTGCTGTATACCGAGCATCTTCAAAAGTATTCTCTAGCATTTTAGACAAAAGTTAAAACATCAATGACCTCTAGGGGGCATTCAAGGATTGGCCACTGACTAAGTTTAGATCAAATCAACATTACAACATAACAGAAATAATGGGTGCCAATTTACTGTAATTAAATTACTCTATTGCAATTAAATTACTTGAACAAATACTGTTAATGACATGCGTACTCTAACTTTCTCACTGTCCATATATGGAGGAGAGTTGTCCAGAGTTTGCGTCCGTTAGGCTAGTTAAGGAACAGTTTTGATCAGTGATTGGCCAATAGTTAAGCACTGTGAGACATATGGCCAATGTACTACTATTGTATCTGGCAGTGGCTACATTTTGAGTCAAGTACACTAGGTGAAAAAAAATTATTGTGAGTGGCAATGTTTGTAAAAAAAAATACTACGGTAATGTGCGTGTTTCCTATAAAAGTGTTCTCATTTTCAACTTCATTTTAGTTTAGTTTGGTCTAAGCCAGCCACGAACCTATTATATCATTATGACACACCCTAAAATGCAAGCTGCACCAGTCAAGTTGCAAAACAGGCTACTTTTCAGGGCATGGGCATTTTAGGAAGTCTGCTAACAGGTTTGCAGATTCCCTGCGTATGTTTTCGGGTTTGATCATGTAATGTACACACCCATTGCGAGGAAATTAACGTCACACCTACCCCATCACATGACCTTCTGTTAAATTCTTATTCCACAAATGCAATGTTACGCAGAATACCAGGTTCTGATTTGTGGTGGCACATACAAAGTATTCTTGCAAGGAAAAAAAAACCTGCAGGTTTAAGAATTGCAGGGGCCCAATAAAATCTTCACACACTTACCAGCCACAGGTTGAGTCTCTTTTCCTTTTTCTTTCACTTTTTCTTTTTCCTTCTGCTTCTCTCTTTCCTTTTCCTTCTTGTTCAGATTGGCTTTCAACTGAGTGAGGAGCTCCTCAGGATACACGCTGCGTTCCTCCCAGATTGACAAGATCCTTTCCACCGACCTACGGACCTTCGCATCTCTGACAACACAACACGCACACGCACACCCACACACACACAAATAATTAGTTTCAATACCAGAGGACATTTCATCCATTTGGGGAGAGATTTACCTGTAGAAGAACATATGGACAAAAAGATGGTCACTCACTTGATAAGAAGGGCAGCATTCGGCAGAACCTCAGCAAAGGCGGACCGGAACACAATAGCATTCTTTCTTTTGCAGTTCTGTATGACGTCATTGGCAAGGTAGAAGAGATTCAAGCGATGATTGTTGTCAGCTGAAAGAGGAAACACAAACACACTGAAATATAGAGACAAATATAAAAGAACAATCCATGAATACCCAAATGGTAGAAATACTAGTCTTGTAAAAATGTTATAGGCCACATTAATATGGTGGCACAATGATCAACAATAAAGCACAAAGTGGCGTCCATGACTGACCAATGGTCAAGCAGAACAACGGACATGTACCGTCCTTGACAGTTTACTATACTGAAGGGGATTTTCAAATGAAAAGTCAGTGATTATAGCCTATGCATTAACTGTATTTGCTTCCATTAAGTTGCAATTCATGTCTGCACTTTGTAATACCATATTTATTCAGTTAGCCCTGGGTATAATTATTTTGGGTACATTTATTTTTTTATTATTATCTATCATTTATTCTGGCGGCACACGGTGGGCGACTGGTTAGAGCGTCAGCCTCACAGTTCTGAGGTGCGGGGTTCAATCCCCGTCCCCGCCTGTGTGGAGTTTGCATGTTCTCCCCGTGCGTGCGTGGGTTTTCTCCGGGCACGCCGGTTTCCTCCCACATTCATGGTAGGTTAATTGAAGACTCTAAATTGCCCTTAGGTGTGAATGTGAGTGTGAATGGTTGTTTGTTTATGTGTGACCTGCGATTGGTTGGCAACCAGCTCAAGGTGTACCCCGCCTCCGGCCCGAAGATAGCTGGAATAGGCTCCGGCACGCCCGCAACCCTTGTGAGGATAAGCGGCTCAGAAAATGGATGGATGGATCATTTATTCTTATTTATAGAATTAATCACAATCAACACTGTTACATATTGTTTGTTGAAAAGTAGTGCAATAAAAATAAATATTTTTCTCCAACATGAGGAATAGTCGTGCTTAATAATTGTGATTACAATATTGATCAAAATAATCGTGATTATTATTTTGGCCAAAATCGTTCAGTCCTACTATTTAGCTACAACAAGAGAAGAAACAGTATGAATATATCTACTTTTCCTTTTGGCTTGTCCCGTTAGGCTTACATGGAAAAGGAAGACACGCTATGGCGACCCCTATCTCCTGCATCCTCCTCTCTAACACCAACTGCCCTCATGTCTTCCCTCACAACCTCCATCAACATTCTCTTTGGTCTTCCTCGAGCTCTCTTGCCTGGCAGTTCCATCCTCAGCACCCTTCTACCAATATAGTCACTCTCTCTTTTCTGGGCGTGTCCGAATCATCAAAGTCTGCTCTCTCTGTCTCCAAAACATCTAACCTTGGCTGTCCCTCTGATGAGCCATTTCTAATGTTATCCAACCTGGTCACTCCAAGAGCAAACCTCAACATCTTCATTTCCGCCACCTCCAGCTCTGCTTAATGTTTTCTCTTCGGTGCCACTGTCTCTAATACATACATCATGGCTGGCCTATCCACTGTCTTATAAACTTTTCCCTTCATCCTAACAGAGACTCTTCTGTCACATAACACACCTGACATCTTCCTCCACCCGTTTCAAACTGCTTGGACCCGTTTCTTCACTTCCTTACCACACTCACCATTGCTCTGGACTGTTGACCCCCCCAAGTATTTAAAGTCCTCCCCCCTTGCTATCTCCTCCCTGTAGCCTCACTCTCTCCCCTCCACCCCTCTCATGTATGCACATAGATTATGTCTTACTTCGGCTAATCTTCATACCTTTCCTTTCCAGTGCATGCCTCCATCTTTCTAACTGTTCTTCCACATGCTCCCTGCTTTCACTGCAGATAACAATGTCATCTGCAAAGATCATGGTCCGCGGGGATTCCAGTCTAACCTTATCTGTGAGCCTATCCATCACCACACCAAACAGGATGGGGCTCAGGGCTGATTCCTGATGCAGTCCCACCTCCACCTTAAATTCCTCTGTCACACCTACAGCACACCTCACCACTGTTCTGCTGCCCTCGTACATGTCCTGTATTATTCTAATATACAGTGGGTACGGAAAGTTTTCAGACCCCCTTAAATTTTTCACTCTTTGTTATATTGTAACCATTTGTTAAAATGATTTAAGTTATTTTTCCTCAATATACACATCATCCCATATTGACAGAAAAAAAACATAATTCTTGACATTTTTCCTGATTTATTAAAAAAGAAAAACTGAAATATGACACAGCCGTAAGTATTCAGACCCTTTGCTGTGACACTCATATTTAACTCGGATGCTGTCCATTTCTTCTGATCATCCTTGAGAAGGTTCTACACCTTCATTGGAGTCCAGCTGTGTTTGATTATACTGATTGGACTTGATTAGGAAAGCCACACCCTTGTCTATATAAGACCTTACAGCTCACAGTGCATGTCAGAGCAAATGAGAATCATGAGGTCAAAGGAACTGCTTGAAGAGCTCAGAGACAGAATTGTGGCAAGGCACAGACCTGGCCAACGTTACAAAAACATTCTGCTGCATTTAAGCTTAAGAGCACAGTGGCCTCCATATTCCTGAAATGCAAGACGTTTGGGACGATCAGAACCCTTCCTGGAGCTGGCCGTTCGGCCAAACTGAGCAATTGGGGGGGGAAGAGCCTTGGTGAGAGAGGTAAAGAACCACCAAAAGATCACAGTGGCTGAGCTCCAGAGATGCAGTTGGGAGATGGGAGAAAGTTCTAGAGGGTCAACCATCACTGCAGCCCTCCACCAGTCGGGACTTTATGGCAGAGTGGCCCGACGCAAGGCTTTCTTCAGTGCAAGACATGTGAAAGCCTGCATGAGTTTGCTTTTATATAAAAAAAAAAAAAAAAAAAAAAAACCCTGAAGGACTCCAAGATGGTGAAAAATAAGATTCTCTGGTCTGATGAGACCAAGATAGAAATTGTTGACCTTAATTCTAAGTGGCACGTGTGGAGAAAACCAGACACTGCTCATCACCTGTCTAATACAGTCCCAACAGTGAAGCATGTGGTGGGAGTATCATGCTGTGGGGGTGTTTTTCCGCTGCAGGGACAGTGAGACTTCTTCAATTGCAACCAAAGATGAATGTGGCCATGTACAGGGATATCCTGGACGAAAACCGTCTCCAGAGTGCTCAGAACCTCAGACTAGGCGGAAGGTTCACCTTCAAAAAAGACAATGACCCTAAGCACACAGCTAAAATACTGAAGGAGTGGCTTCAGAACAACTCCGTGACTGTTTTTGAATGGCCCAGCCAGAGACCTGACTTAAACCCAATTGAGCATCTCAGGAGAGACCTGAAAATGGCTGTCCACCAGCGTTCACCATCCAACCTGACAGAACTGGAGAGCATCTGCAAGGAGGAATGGCAAATAATCCCCAAATCCAGGTGTGAAAAAACTTGTTGCATCATTCTCAAAAAGACTCATGGTTGTATTAGCTCAAAAGGGTGGTTCTACTAAATACTGAGAAAGGGTCTGAATACTTATGGCTGTGTGATATTTCAGTTTTTCTTTTTTAATAAATCTGCAAAAATCTCAACAATCCTGTTTTTTTTTTCTGTCAATATGGGGTGCTGTGTGTACATTACTGAAGAAAAAAAATAACTTAAATGATTTTAGCAAATGGCTGCAATATAAAAAAAGAGTGAAAAATTTAAGGGGGTCTGAATATTTTCCGTGCCCACTATAAATCTTTTTTCAAAGGCCAACAACAAAACAACCAAAAACAAATAAGAATGTCCTTCAATAAAAATCCAAACCTCAAACTATTAACAGTCCCTGCCTCGGAGCTGATAAAGGGCATTCAAAAAAACGTGAATTCAATTGTTATATTCTTTGTTACAGCCACGTTGCTCCGCACACGACAAACAGGTCTGTTTTTTTCTTTAGTGAACAGATAATATGCCTCCCACCTGTCTTGGAAGTTAACTGTTTTCTATCTTTGTTTTGGCCATTTTGGGAAAGAGGAAGTGTACATTTGCGATAGGAGACTGGTAGCATAGTTGGTAATGATAGCAACATAAAACAAAAAATTTCAACAATTTTTCAGCCAATATGGGTTGCTGTGTGTACATTACTGTGGAAAAAAAATACTTAAATGATTCTAGCAAATGGCTTCACTATAACAAAGAGTGAAAGGTTTAAGGGGGGTCTGAATACTTTCCGTACCCACTGTACTTCTCTGCCACTCCAGACTTCCGCATGCAGTACCACAGTTCCTCTCTGGGTACTCTGTCATAGGCTTTCTCTAGATCTACAAAGACGCAATGCAGCTCCTTCTCTTTTCCATCAACATCCTCAATGCAAATAATGCATCTGTGGTAATCTTTCTAGGCATGAAACCATACTGTTGCTCGCAAATACTCACTTCTGTCCTGAGTCTAGCCTCCACTACTCTTTCCCATAACTTCATTGTGTGGCTCATCAACTTTATTGCTCTCTAGTTCCCACAGCACTGCATATCACCATTGTTGTTGAAAATGGGCACCAGCACACTTTTCCTCCATTCCTCAGGCATCTTCTCACCCACTAGACTTCTGTTGAACAAGCTGATTAAAAACTCCACAACATCTACTCGATGCTTCCATACCTCTACAGGAATGTCATCAGAACCAACTGCCTTTCCATTTTCCATCCTCTTTAATGTGTTTCTAACTTCTCCCTAACTAATCATTGCCACTTCCTGGTCCACCACACTTGCCTCTTCTACTCTTCCTTCTCTCTCATTTATCAACTCAAAGTATTCTTTCCATCTGTCCAGCACACTACTGGCACAAGTCAACACATTTCCATCCCTAGCGTTAATCACCCTAATCTGCTGCATCATGCTTCCCATCTCTATCCCTCTGTCTGGCCAATCTGTATTGATCCTTTTCTCCTTCTTTAGTGTCTGACCTGTCATTATATGACTCTTGTTTGGCCTTTGCCACCTCTACCTTTGCCCTGTGTCGCATCTC